>NC_072476.1:98929056-99124056 GCF_027574615.1 Eptesicus fuscus | reverse complement strand
TTGCTTAATTTAAGAAAATTACTATAAAGGTAAAATAGGAAGTGAATTTTAAATCTTTTTTTTTAAATCTAAGTATTACTTAGTCTAGCCTCATTCTAGAAAGATTGTAACATTTTACTTTTTCATTACAGTATCTGCAAGTGTTGGTTTCCCAATATTATTTCTAACATGATCTTTATTTTATTTGGTAACTAGAGGCCCAGTGCATGAAAATTCGTGCACTCGGGAGGGGAGGTTCCCTCAATCTGGCCTGTGCCCTCTCGCAATCTGGGACCCCTTGGGGGATATCCACCTGCTGGCTTAGGCCCGCTCCCTGGGGGATCGGGCCTAAGCTGGCAGTCAGACATCCCTCTGGCAGCCTGGGAGTCCTCGGGGGATGTCCCACTGATGGCTTAGGGAGCAGGCCTAAGCCGTCGTTGCACATCCTTAGCGCTGCCGAGGAGGCAGGAGAGGCTCCTGCCACCGCCTCTGCGCTTGCAGCCGTCAGCCCGGCTTGTGGCTGAGTGGAGCTCCCCCTGTGGGAGCATAATGACCACAAGGAAGCAACTCCTGCATTGAGCATTTGCCCCCTGGTGGTCAGTTTGCATCATAGAGACCAGTCGTTCCCAGGCGTTCCACCTTTAGGGTCAATTTGCATATTATCCATTTATTATATAGGATCATTGTATTTTACTAACCACATGTAAAAACAAAATCTGATCCTTACTTCCAAAAACCTGCCCTCCTAGTCCTGATAAAGGTGGCCCAGTGGTGTCAGGTTCTCTCCAGTTTTTATCAGGTAAGTAGCAAAAGTCATAGGAAGGAACTAGATGAGTTCAATCCATGTACATATTATCACTAGAGTTGATTTTATTAATTAAGAAAAAAGAAAACCTATCCCATGGTTATGATTAGGAACATATATTTAGTATCTGTTTTTTAAAGTACTGGCTTAAATTATAAAATACAAAAATACATATGTTCATATACTTTCTCTTTTTACACCAAACATAGGATAAAAAAAGTAAAAATGTGGAGTTTTGTTGGTGGTGATGAATGTAGGAAGCACAAAACAGTGAATATGTACTTTCTGTATTTTCTTGTGAAAAATATAATTAACAGAATAAGTAATTTTCATGAGAAGGGTTGGTTGGAAAATCTTTGATTTTGTGTCAATATAAAGTTCTTTATTTTTGTATCTGTTGTTATGTGTTTTTCATTTTCCTCTCAAGCACATACATTTATAAATGATTGATAATATTGATAAAATCAAATATTGGAAATCATTGATTAAAAAATATAAATGGGATGTTAAAACATTGTGGCAAGTCTGTCATCTACTACCAATTAGTAATAATTTTGCCTATCAGGAAAGATTTGGCAGCTTATAGAAATATCAGATGTCAGTGAAATTTCATTGTCAAGCAAAAGCTTGACTACAGTGGAGAAAAATTTTTATTGCTTAGCAGTGGTCGGCAGACTCATTAGTCAACAGAGCCAAATATCAACAGTACAATGATTGAAATTTCTTTTGAGAGCCAAAATTTTTAAACTTAAACTTCTTCTAACGCCACTTCTTCAAAATAGACTCGCCCAGACCGTGGTTGGGGCCAAAGAGCCACATGTGGCTCGTGAGCCGCAGTTTGCCGACCACAGGCTTAAGGGGTGAAACACTTCTGAGTTCTGTGTATATGTTGGACTTTGCTTTCTTGATACAAAAAATATTCACCGATTACATGACATGACTTTCTCTATGGGCAGGAATTGGCCCCTGCTATACTTTCTAAATTATCTGATCTCAGAGAGAGGAAAATGTCATTAATTTAAAAATCAGCATGCTGCTAACTTCTCCAGATTCAGGGGCAGGGAAGGGAAGCCAATTACTTTAAGCATTTGACAGAATTTTAAATAATACTTTTGTGCTTAACTATTTCTTGTTTTGTTTCTAAAAGAGAGACAGAGACAAAAGAGAAAATACTACTAGAACAATTTGACAAGAATGAATTTATTCATAATATAAATGAGGAAAATATTTCAAGGCTCAGCAGGCACCATTAGGTATTTAACTGGGGAGAAAAACACACACCAACCAACGAAACAAACAAAACCCTAAATGGTACTTTGCTCAAACTGCCACTCTTTGAAAGGTTAAAATCAGAAAATGATGTGAACTTTCCAATACTTGAGGATGAGTTGCTGCAGGCTGGAGTCAACAGTGATAAATCCCTGTAAAATTCTAGGCAGATGGAAGATTTCAGATATGGGGAATTTCCACAAGGTGCGTTCTTAAGGTCATTTTTTGTTTAATGTTATGTTTTATGTTTTAGTGCTTCATTTCATTCTGCCTTTTGGTTATATGGACTATGTTTTTTTCACTTACCTTCTGTGTGCATGTTTTAGTTCCGGTAAAAGAAAAAGCCAACCTCTGTTTTTAGTTATTCTACCTTTTACCTTTATGCCTTGTGGAAACAAATGGAGGTCAACCAAGTGAGAAAAGAAAAGGCTGTTTATTCTGAGTTTGCTACAGCAAGGGAGTCAGCCATTGCCATCCACGTTTTGGCAGAGACTCAAAGGCAGGTGGAGGAGTGGAGAGTTTTCTAGTGGAAAACAGGGGAGGTCATGGCTGCCCTGATTGGAGGCTGTTGGCCTGGGCAAGCTGGAGGAGGGCTCACGAGAAGGGGGAGGGGATCTTTTGTGTTTGGTTAGAGGAGAACATTTGATTTCCTCTGGTTGGTCCTAAATTGGAAGCAGGGACAAAAAGTAGGGATGCTGTCAGTGATGAATTACATCCTGGCCATTTTTGGCTGATTAATACAGGAGTTATCAATTAGCTTCCTGGACTGTTACTAGAGATACCACTCTGTCTTTCTGCAAGTCTGACCAATAGCAGGCTGGTTTTCTGGGTTCTTTATTGTGGATATGGGGCTGGTTTCCTGGGCAGGTTCGTGCAGATGTGGGTCAAAATTCCCTCTTTATAGATGCTCTGGCCATTTTCCAGTTGTATCCTCACTCTCTCAACTCCCGTGCTGTCTCCAAACCCACGAGATCCTTTGATCTCTGATCCTTGGTGCCACTGCCTTCCTTACTCACCCTGCCTGAGGTGGGGTGCCTTCCTCACCTCAGGCCTTTGCAGTTTCTGTTTTTCCTTATGAAACATTCCTGGGCAAAAATGTACAGGGCTCTTTCGCACTCATTGTTCTGGTCTCTGCTCAAATGTTACTTTTTCAGTAAGTCTTTATCTGATCAGCCTACAGTGATAACCATGGTTGTCTTCTGTTGTATAGGTTTCCAATAATTGTGTATTCATTTGTAATGGTATTACAGTGATCATAGTAAATGAATACTAGTTCTATAATGAGAAAACCAAAATGTCAGGAATTCAATATAGTAAAGATTTAGCTTTTATTAAATCAGAGTCTCATTTAAATTGATTGGTTCTCCAGAAGCTGCCTTTTCAATAATATACCGGTAATTCCGTTTCCTTTGATTATAGGCAATGACATTCAATGTCGTGTGACGCCCTCAGGGTATCTAAACTAGGAGAAGAGAGACTGTGAATGAGCATGAAGTTATGCCTAGGCACATAAGAAGTGTGCATTAGTATGTTTAGATTTTATGTAAGAAGCAATTAAGTGAACACAAAACTAATATAAAGGGCAATTGGGAAATATGTTTTACTATGTGATCAAACAAAAAAATCAGTTAAGTAAGAATTAGTTTTTGAGGAAAATATTATTGAAAAAGCTTTTACCAACATCCTATCTAATAAAAGAGTAATATGCAAATTGACCATCACTCCAACACACAAGATGGCCACCTCCATGTGGACACAAGATGGCCACCACAAGATGGCCTGTAGGGGAGGGTAGTTGTGGGCGATCAGGCCAGCAGGGAAGGGCAGTTGGGAGGGACCAGGCCTGCAAGGGAGGGCAGTTAGGGATGACCGGGCCAGCAGAGGAGGGCAGTTGGGGGCAACCAGGCCTACAGGGAAGGGCAGTTGGGAGGGACCAGGTCTGCAAGAGAGGGCAGTTAGGAGCAACCAGGCCTGCAGGGGTGGGAAGTTGGGGGTGACCAGACCTGCAGGGGAGGGCAGTTAGGGGTGACCGGGCCAGCAGGAGAGAGCAGTTAGGGGCAACCAGGCTGGCAAGGGAGGGCAGTTTGGGGTTACTGGGCCAGCAGGGGAGGGCGGTTATGGGCAATCAGGGTGGCAGGGGAGCAGTTGATCAGGCTGGCAGGGGAGTGGTTAGGGGGTAATCAAGCTGGCAGGCAGAAGCGGTTAGGGGCAATCAGCCAGGGGAGCAGGCGAGCGGTTGGGAGCCAGTAGTCCTGGATTGTGAGTGGGATATCTGACTGCCCGTTTAGGCCCAATCCCACCAGGACTCCCTAGACTATCCCTCAAAGCTGTGGTTGGCAAACTGCGGCTCGCGAGTCACATGCTGCTCTTTTGCCTTTGAGTGTGGCTCTTCCACAAAATACCACAGCTTGGGCGAGTCTATTTTGAAGAAGTGGTGTTAGAAGAAGTTTAAGTTTAAAAAATTTGGCTCTCAAAAAAGAAATTTCAATTGTTGTACTATTGATATTTGGCTCTGTTGACTAATGAGTTTGCCGACCACTGTCTCAAAGGGTCCCAGATTGGAGAGGGTGCAGGCTGGGCTGAGGGACACCCCCCCCACCCCCGTGCATGAATTTCATGCACTGGACCTCTAGTTGATCAATAAAAAGATAGAAAACACAAAACAGAAAAGGGAAAAGTGGATAGCATAGCAGGTCTTATATTGAAGAAAAGTAAGGAGGTATAATTAGCAAATGAATACCAATACATTCAACAACTTAGATAAAACTTGAAAAATGCTAGAAACTGACAAAAGAAGAAATAGAATATCTGAATTACTGTATATATGAAATAGAAATTGAATTTTATGTTAAAATTCTGATTTTTATTTTCTTACTGTCTTTCAGTTTATAGAAACGTTTATTAATCTGATATTCTACAGCCTTCTTAAAAGCCTGCATTCATTCTTCCAGATTTTTGTATAATTTTCTGAGATATTATATGTACATATTCATGTGGTTGTTTTTTTAAAGAGAGTTTATTTGTTTTTTTACAGTATTGTGTGGCTTTTATTTTATTGTCATAGACTTGGCAAAATATCTGGTTGGTCATGATGCTTTATTTTATAGATGCTGCTGAATTTTATTAGCTAATTTGTTAAAGGATATTTTGCAAATATTAAGTTGTAGTAGTATTTTCTTTTACTATATTTGTCTCTTTTGGGTATCAGGATAATTCCAGCCTCAGAGGAATAAAATGTGTTTTTTTTCTGAAATTTCTTAAGAAGTGACTTTACTGTATTTTATTTCCCTATGGATAGTTCTCTTAATTCATGCAGGTCACTCACAAAACACTAATTAGAAATAGCTTCCCTAACCAACCAATATAAAAAGAGTTCCCGATACCAACGTCTGTTTTCATATTTATATTTGTTACTTTACCAATTGTCTAAAATTCATGAGAACAGATGTGTGAGTGTATATCCGGGGGGAGGGCAGTTAGGAGCAATCGGGCCTGCAGGGGAGCAGTTAGGCATCTATCAGGCTGGCAGGGGAGTGGTTAGGGGGTGATCAGGCTGGCAGGCAGAAGCAGTTAGGGGCAATCAGGCAGGTAGGCAGGCGAGTAGTTGGGAGCCAGCATTCCTGGATTGTGAGAGGGCAGTCGTACATCCCTTGAGGGGTCCCAGATTGGAGAGGGTGCAGGCTGGGCTAAGGGACACACATACCCCCTGTTCATAAATTTCATGCATCTGGCCTCTAGTAGACACATAAACAAATATTATGCATGAAGGTGTGTCTTAATATCATGTGTCATATTTGTTACCTATATTGTACCCAAGATATGATTCAAACTGTAAAAGTACATAAGAAAGTACATTGGGATAAAATACATAAAAAATATTACTACATTTATGGAAAATTAGGTGAAAGTTTTTTTTCTTTAACTTTTCTAAGAATATGTTTTTGAACTAACTTAAAAAATTAATTAAAATGGTATGAGGGTAAATAAATGATTTTTTGTGGGTTTTTTTTAGAAAAATCAAATTTATACATATCTAATTCTCTCAAGGTTCTATTTTCTAAGCCTTTTTGTGATTATTTTAGGAACAAAGTCTGTGTTTTTACGCTTAATTACACACACTACACATTTGTTCCATTAGTTATGAATTGAATTCTAAACCATGATGGAGCAACTTAATTCTATCACCCCAGTCATGTCAAAATTTGCTGTGGGAATTAAATAGACATCTTAGGTTCTTTAACTCTCTACCTCTCCATGTTTTTTTTTTTTCCAGTAAAAATCTGTTTCATAAGAAATATATCTGAAGCATTATATACCAAACCAGAGGCCCAATGCACAAAAATTCATGCAAGAGTAGGCCTTCTTCCCCCAGCTGCTGGCACCAGCTTCCCTCTGACACCCAGGAACCGGGCTTCCTGCAGGCACCTGGGATCCAGGCTGGCTTCCCTCAGGCCCTGGCTTCATCAGGAAGGTCGTCCAGTATGACGTCTGGAAGACGTCCTGTCTAATTAGCATATTACCCTTTTATTATTATAGACTAGGGGCCTGGTGCACGAAATTCATGCACTGGGGGGGGTGGTCTCCTCAGCCCAGCCTGCCCCCTCTCACATACTGGGAGCCCTCAGGGGATGTCCTACTGACGGCTTAGGCCCGCTCCCCATAGGGAGCGGGTCTAAGCCGCAATCTGGCCTCCCTTTGTGGGAGACAACCGGGCTCATCAGGGTAAGGCACCAGCCCCATCACCCCACTGCTGGAGCCACTGCCAGTCACCGCAGCCACCAAGGTGTTTTCATCAACACGGACTCTAGTCCCTTCACCAAGAAAAAATGACAACTTTCTTTAGGCATTTTCAAGATGTGTCTTTCATAGGCTATGACATTCCTTTCTTTCTTTCTTTCTTTTTTTTTATCCTCACCTCAGTATATGTTTCCATTGACTTTTAGAGAATGTGGAAGAGAAAGGGAAAGACAGAGAGAAACATCTAAGTGAGAGGAATATTTTGATTGGTTGCCTCCTGCATGAGCCCTGACCTGGGCCCCAGCCAGGGAGGAGCCTGCAACTTAGGTACATGCCCTTGATCAGAATCTAACCTGGACTCTGCAGTTGGCAAACCTAGGCATTATCCACTGAGCCAAACTGTGTAGGGCAGGTTATGACATTTCTTAGCCCTCCAGCAGTGGACCTTCGTTTTTTTCACCAGGAGTGTGGTGGAAAAGCCCTAGATCACCTTTTTGGATTTTTATACCCAAGTTACTAAGAATATTACCAGTGGCATACAGGGAGCTTAGCCAATGAGCGGTCAGAAAAGTTGTTTCCTCTGTAGTTCACACCTATCTCCTCCGATCTCCAGCTCCACCCTTGCCAAGGCCTAAAGCCTCCAGCCCTTGGCAAGGGACCCCCAGCTGGCTCGATTGCCAGGCTCCGCCTCTGGCCAAGGCCTCAAGTCTCTGTTTGAGGCTCGGGCCCTGGGCAGGGACCCCTAGCTGGCTCCAATCGCCAGGCTCCACCCCAGCGGCCAAGGCTGGAAGCTTCTGGCCGAGGCTTGGACTCTGGGCAGGGACCCCCAGCTGGCTCTGATGGCCCCGCTCTGACCCCAGCCAAGGCCTCAAGCCTCTGGCTAAGGCTTGGGCCCTGGGCAGGGACCCCCCAGCTGGCTCCAATCACCACAGGGGACCCCAGCTGGTTCCAATGGCCCGGCTCCACCCCCAGCCAATGCCGCAAGCCTCTGTTTGAGGCTCGGGCCCTGGCCAGGGACCCCCAGCTGGCTCTGATTGCTTGCAGGGGACCCCAACTGGCTCTGATTGCCTGCAGGGGACCCCAGCTGGCTCTGCTCTTCCCCTCTGATCTTTGGCTCCAATCGCCCAGTTCCGACCATGGCCTCTCTCCGAGGCTGCAGCCATCTTGGTTGGGTGTATTTGCATATTCGCTTCTGATTGGCTGATGGGCGCGGCTGGGCTGTGGCTGGTGGGCATGGCTTGTGAGTGTAGCGGAGTGATGATTTGCATATTACTCTTTTATTAGATAGGATGCTATTCACAGAGAGTCACAAATTGCATTCTGATAATTTTGTGTACATCTGAAGTTAGGAAATCAGTTTCCTTTATTTAAAATATCACTTCCCAAATTTATTACATCATTGTATAACATAAAAATTATGCCTGTTAATTAAATGCTACTTAAAAAGGATATTTTCCTGATGAGCCACACAGAAAAGTCAGTGTGCTGCAGTGGTTTAAAATGTGAGCTCTGGAGTTTGGGATTTAACCCTATTCTGCTAGATCCAGTTATGTCGCCTCCTTGTACCTCAGTGGCTTCATTTTTAAAGTAGGGGATTAGAATAGTAACTATCACAGTTTTATGACATTTAAAATGGCAAGTTATGTGTGTCAATATCTTAGAGACACATCTATCATAGTACTGTATACACTTCATTATTATCATTATTCATATTTAACCCAGTTCATTTGCCTAATTGCTTAGTGTCTCAGAATTTCCTGTTCTATCCATTCTCTTCAAGAAGGCTAATAGATTAAAGATGACAAAACTTGTTGGTTATTGGGGTGAGGGGTGTTTCAAGGACCATGCTAGTCCTTGGATATGCACTGCCTCCTGTCCTCCGAATTAAGATCAGCTGGTTAGCTACCTAGGCATTTTATTCCTGTATTAGGCTGATTTCTGCAGTTGGTGGCATGGTGTCACTGCATGTTTCTCTGACCCATAACCTCTGTGTGACAGTAGCCTAGGCTGACCTCCCTGAAGCCTCTGTTACCATGTCACCATCTGGTTCCCATCACCTGTTATGGAATGAATTTTTGTGTCCAACCTCCCCCATCTCAAATGTTGAAATCCTAACCCCCAGTGTGATATTATTAGGAGATAGGGCATTTTGGAAATGATTAGGTCATGACATGAAGATGGAGATTAAAGTCCTTATAAAAGAGACCCCAGAGATCCCTCAATCCTTGTGTCACATGAGGACACAGGAAGAAGATGGTCATTTATCAACCAGAAGTGGGACCTCACCAAACCCAAATCTGCAGGCGCATTGAGCTAAGACTTCCCACCCTCCAGAATTGTGAGAAATATATATTTGTTGTTCAGGTCAACCAGTCTACAGTAGTTTGTTTTAGCAGCCTGAGCAGACTAAGACATTAGTTATACTCCAGCATGGGAAGGGAATAAAAGTTATTTTGGAGTTTATATTTCCTTCTCACAATTCAGTAACCTCAATCCCACAAGCTTTGGCCCCAGAGCAGCCAGATTGGGCCACATACCTCCATGGGCATCTCATAATATTCTAGTTCAGAGGCAAGATTCTCCCTTACCTTTCACTCTTTGATATCTCTACTATTCTTCAAAGTTTAATAGTGGACATATGAGTGGATGTGAGGAGAGAGATGCTGCCATAATAATAAAAAATATACATAAGAATGTTTATAAAACCTCAATCCAAAGACAAGTATCACATAATCTCATTCATATGTGGGATCTAATGAACAAAAGAAACTGATGAACAAAATAGATCAAGAGACATAGAAGCATGGAACAGACTGATGAATGTCAGAGGGAAGGGGGTAGAGAGAGATTAACCAAAGAACATCTATACATCCTATCTAATAAAGAGGTAATATGCAATTTGACTGTCACTCCAACACAAAAGATGGCTGCCCCCATGTGGTCAAAGATGGCCACCCCCATGTGGACACAAGATGGCCACCCCCATGTGGACACAAGATGGCCACCACAAGATGGCCAGCATGGGAGGGCAGTAGAGGGGGACCAGGCCTGCAGGGAACGGCAGTTGGGGGTGATCAGTCCTGCAGGGGAGGGCAATTTGGGGCAACCAGGCCTGCAGGGGAGGGAAGTTGGGGGTGACCAAGCCAGCAGGGGAGGGCAGTTGGGGGGAGACCAGGCCTGCAGGGGAGGGCAGTTGCGGGGGGGGGGGGGACTAGGCCTGCAAGGGGGGGGGGAGTTGGTGGTGACCAAGCCTGCAAGGGAGGGCAGTTGGGGGAGACCAGGCCTGCAGGGGAGGGCAGTTGGGGGCGATCAGGCCTGCAGGGGAGGGCAGTTAGGGGTGACCAGGCTGGCATGGAAGGGCAGTTAGGGGCTATCAGGCTAGAAGGGAATGGCAGTTAGGGGCGACCAGGTTGGCAAGGGAGGGAAGTTAGGGGTGACCGGGCCAGCAGGGGAGGGCAGTTTGGGATTACTGGGCCAGCAGGGGAGGGCAGTTATGGGTTATCGGCCCAGCAGGGGAGGGCAGTTATGGGTTACCGGCCCGGCAGGGGAGCTGTTAGGTGCCAATCAGGCTGGCAGGGGAGTGGTAGGGGGTGACCAGGTTGGCAGGCGAAGCAGTTAGGGGCAATCAGGCAGGCAGGCAGGTGAGTGGTTGGGAGCCAGCAGTCCTGGATTGTGAGAGGGATGTCTCACGAATTTTGTGCACCTGGCCTCTAGTATATACATAACACACGGACATAGGACACAGGCCTGGGGATGGGTGCAGGGTGGAGGGGGTCAATGGGAGGAAAATGGGAAACATCTGTAACACTTTCAACAATAAATATAAATTTTAAAAATAATACAAAAAACACACCAAAAGAAACAAACAAACAATAACTAACAAAAAAACAAAAACAAAACACAAACCAGAAAAACGTAGCCATAAGGATGTACTGGAGACATAGACTGTTATGTACACACTAGAGGCCCAGTGCACGAAATTCATGCACTGGTAGGGGTGTCCTTCAGTCCAGTGTGCACCCTCTCCAATCTGGGACCCCTTGGGGGATGTCTGACTGCCGGTTTAGGCATGTTCCCACTGGACATCCCTCTCACAATCCAGGATTGCTGGGTCCCAACTGCTTGCCTGCCTGCCTTTCTGATTTCCCCTGACTGCTTCTGCCTGCCAGCCTAATCACCCCAAACCACTCCCCTCCCAGCCTGATCAATGCCTAACTGCTCCCCTGCTGGCCTGATTGCCCCCAACTGCCCTCCCCTGCCAGCCTGGTCACCCCTAACTGCCCTCCTCAGCAGGTCTGTTCCCCCTTACTGCCCTCCCCCGCAGGCCTGGTCACCTCTAACTGCCCTCTCCTGCAGGCCTGGTTCCCCCAACTGCCCTCCCCTGCCAATCTGGTCCCCCCCAACTGCCCTGCCCTGTTGGCCTGGTCCCCCAAGTGCCCTCCCCTGCAGGCCTGGTCCCCCCACAACTGCCCTCCCCTGCAGGCCTGGTTCCTCCAACTGCTCTCCCCTTCATCCCTGGTCACCCCCAACTGTCCTCCCTCCCCTGCTGGCCTATTTGCCCCTAACTGCCCTCCCATGCTGGCCTGATCACCCACAACTGCCCTTCCCTGCCGGCCATCTTGTGGTGGCCATCTTGTGACCACATGGGGCAGCCATCTTGCTCAAGGGTGTGACAGTCAATTTGCATATTACCTCTTTATTATATAGGATTCGTATCACAGGGAAAATCACTGTTCTCCTTTATCTTCACTAGCTAAAGTGAATATGTATCAACCCTTTGCACTCTTGTTGAGTGCCCTCATCTGGTCTGTATCTATGTGGACTGAACCTCTGTTAATTCCTCTATTTGACTGAAATATTGATTAAAATATCCATCTGTAAATTGGACTATGGTAAATAGAATTTCAATTTAAATGTCAGCTGTCAATGTACCAATCAAGTGTTTCTGTTCTCAATGAAAATCCCATCTGTCCTTACTGGATAAAGAAGTTCTTAATATTCTGGTATACAGCAAAGCTGGCATGTATTGCTGAGTATTAGAGCGCTTTTCTCATTAGGTGGTGATTTCCTTGACAGTAAGGGTTTTCATCTTAAGTCTTGTTTACAGTTTCTCACATAGGCACTGACACATTGCACATATTCTAAAAATCTTGAATGTTTGTTTAGTAAATTGATGATAGCTAATTCTTATTCTTGAATTTAATAGGAACCCTCTTCCCTGCCGAGTAATTTCTGGATGAGTGAATTGTGTTAATTCTTTCAATTGTCACCATGTTAAAAAAACAAGAGCAGATAACAACTTGCAGGTGATGATGCTATTTGAAGTAGAAATTTGGCATCAATAATATCCCAGCACTTGTCTGGAGATAAGCATGTAAACCTGCCCTTTCTGCTTTTCGAAGAGCCTCTGGAGATTGAGTCCCAGAATCATAAAATATCAAGCACTGTAGACCCTTTACCTCTTGCAAAAGCAGTTCTCACTGCAAATGACACTGACATACCACTTCTGTTTGCTAAGAGATTTATTTCTTCATGCTTGGCAATTATGAATAACCTTTGAAGGAAAAAAACACACAGAGCTGGGTAAGTCATGTGAACCATTTCAGAAATTTCTCCTATGTTCAAAGAACAAGTAAATATCACTTGGCACCCACAGATTTAAAATTCTCTGACACCATCCCCCCAAAAAATAAAAAGATAAAAGTTGTCTCCTGTTTTATGCATCACAGATTGTTTTTGTAAGGCATTTCTTTAGGGGAAGAGGAGAATTTATGGCTTGAATTGCCTTAACTTTTTAGAGCCTTGAGAATTCACTGAGCCTCAAGCATAATTTTCATTTCCTGCAGCAGTGGTTGTTCAAATTTTTTAAAAATTGGTCAAAACACTTAGAAAAAAAAGCAAACTATCCGCCTGGTGAGACTAAAGCTAATGGTGATGATACTTTAAGCCCCTGGGGAATTGTAAAGTGCAATTCAGAAAGAGACTACAATGCCCAAAAGATTGCTAGAGAGACTCTGGGTATTACTGGTAGACAGAAGGACATTAAATATCCCATTGTTATTGAAATTACATTTATTATTTTCATAATTCAGAATTAGGTGCATATAAAACAGATTCTTTTTACAAGCTTGACATAAAGTGGAAAAGACACATTTACCAGTTAAGGTAAAGAATAAAAATCAATATGTCAGAAACACAAATATTTTTAGAAAATTGACAGAGTACCAAATAAAGACTCATAATAGAAGTGTATCCATCAAATATAAAATGAAGCGAGAAATGCATTCCACTGACTCTCCCATTTTGCTCTTTATCAGGCTTATCCTCAGGCTTCCTCCACTACAAAACATTGTGTCTTCCTCAGAGCTCCTGTATAGCCCATAGTTAAGAATACAAAGAGTAAATCAGAAGCCGTATTGGTGCAAAGGAAGGAATCTCCATCATTTCAACTCCAAACAGAGATGATATAAGATGCTTAAATCCAGATGGAAGATAAATATTTAGGTGACTAGAATTGTAAATTTGAAGCCATTAGACCTGAAGCCAGGTTACTTATAAACTTTGAGCTTGCTAGTAGGTTAGAACTACACTCACAAATATACTGTGATTTAGGAAATGCAATGAGAGAAAAACGATCTATCAACAAAAGTCTATTTGCTATATATGCAGGCAAATTTGTATGAGAACCATGCATTTTCTATATTTGTCTAAGCAACTTATTCTATATTTCTTAGTTGCTATTTTTTCCCTTTCAAACACCTAAAATATGTCACCAAAGTTTGACAAAAAAATGCAAACTCACAAGTAACTTAGTAAATAGTTTACTGTAAGTAGCTTGATCTAATTTTACCTTACCCTTAATCATAATCTACACTAATAAAAGAGAAAAATGCGAATTGACCGTACCTTCGCTACGCCCACAGCCAATTAGAGTGAGTATGCAAATTAACCCAATAAAGATGGCGATTAATTTGCATAGGCAGGCGCTGAGCGGCCTGGGTCCCGGGAACATCCTGTGGACCCAGGCTGCTCCTAGCCTGTAGGCCCGTGTTTAGGCCCTAAGTGGCAGGGGTCCCAGAACACCCTTTGGCCACTCGGAGCCTATGAGTGCCGGCACCAAGCGGCTGGGGACGGGGCGGGAATGTCACCAAAGTGTCGCGGGGACATTCCCGCCCCGCCTATAGCCACTTGCAAATGCTCCAGCACCAAGCGGCGGTTTGAGTCCACACCCCCAGCCTGGGGTCTCAGGCTGGCAGTGGCACGCAGACCCACGCAGCAAATGGGCCCCCGCCCCAGCCTGGGGTCTCAGGCTGGCAGTGGCACGCAGACCCACGCAGCAAATGGGCCCCCGCCCCAGCCTGGGGTCTCAGGTTGGCAGCGGTGCACGGACCCATGCAGTGATCCCCTCTCAGCCCAGCCTGGGTTCTCAGCCACTGAGTCACACCAGCCAGGCAGATATGGAGGAATCTTAAATGTTTATTTTTTTATATATGTATTTTATTAATGTTTTACAGAGAGGAAGGGAAAGGGATAGAGAGCTAGAAACATCTATGAGAGAGAAATATCGATCAGCTCCCTTCTGCACAGTCCCCACTGGGTATGTGCCCCCAACCTTGGGGTATGGCCTTGACTGTAATTGGCCTTGGGACTGGGTATGGCCTTGACTGGAATTGAACCTGGGACCCTTGAGTCTGCAGGCCGTTGCTCCATCCACTGAGCCAAACCAGTTAGGGCTGTCCAATATGTTAAAGAAAAAAAACCCTATCTAATAAAGAGGGAATATGCAGGGTAGGGCATTTGGGGGTGACCGGGCTGTCAGGGGAGGGCAGTTGGGGCCGATCAGGCTGGCAGGAGAGCAGTTAGGCGTTGATCAGGCTGGCAGGGGAGTGGTTAGGGGGTGATCATGCTGGCAGGCAGAAGCAGTGAGGGGCAATCAGGTAGGCAGGCGAGCACTTGGGAGCCAGCAGTACAGGATTGTGAGAGGGATGTCCAACTACCTGTTTAGGCCTGGCAGTCAGACATCCCCCGAGGGGTCCCAGATTGGAGAGGGTGCAGGTTGGGCTGAGGGACATACACCCCCGTGCACGAATTTCGTGCACCGGGCCTCTAGTACAATATAATACTGAATATATTATTTAAGGGTAAACTTGTAGTATATATTGGCAAAATGAGTTTATGAATATATCTATAATATTTGCTGTGTATATACATTTGTGTGCATGTGTGTGTGCATGTGCGTATGTAAGAGAGAGGTGTATATTAATATATCCATATCTTAATGGCTTGTAGTGTATCGTTATAATTAGGGATTTGAAATGGATAAGCAAATCATTAAAAATATATCTGCTACTATTTACTATAATATTTTTGAAATGATTTCTTTGATCAATGAATTAGTTTTGTTTTAAAAAATTCTTTATTGTTTAAAGTATTACATATACTTTTTCCCCCATTACCTCTCTCCTGCCACTCCCCACCCCCGTATATGCCCTCACCCCCCTAGTGTCTGTGTCAATTGGTTATGCTTATATGTATGCATTCAAGTCTTTTGATTGATCTCTTACCCCTTCCTCTCCCCTGTCTTCTCTCTGAGGTTTGGGAAGAAACCTTATGTATTTTCATATCCTATCTAATAAAAGAGTAATATGCAAATTGACCATCACTCCAACACACAAGATGGCTGCCCCCATGTGGACACAAGATGGCCACCACAAGATGGCCAGCAGGAGAAGGCAGTTGGGAGGGACCAGGTCTGCAAGGGAGGGCAGTTAGGGGTGACCAGGCTGGCAGAGGAGGGAAGTTGGGGGCAACTGGGCCTGTAGGGAAGGGCAGTTGGGGGGACCCAGGCCTTCAGGGGAGAGCAGTTAGGAGGACCAAGCCTATAGGGGAGGGCAGTTAGGGGTGACCAGGCCTGCAGGGGAGAGCAGTTAGGGGTGACCAGGCCTGCAGGGGAGGGCAGTTAGGGGTGACCAGGCCTGTAGGGGAGGGCAGTTAGGGGCAAACAGGCTGACAGGGGAGCAGTTAGGCATCAATCAGGCTGGCAGGGGAGTGGTTAGGGGGTGATCAGGCTGGCAGGCAGAGGCGGTTAGGGGCAATCAGGAAGGTAGGCAGGCGAGCAGTTGGGAGCCAGCAGTCCTGGATTGTGAGAGGGATGTCCGACTGCCCGTTTAGGCCCAATCCTACCAGAATCGGGCCTAAATGGGCAGTTGGACATTCCTCGAGGGGTCCCAGATTGGAGAGGGTGCAGGCTGGGCTGAGGGACACTCGCCCCCGTGCATGAATTTCATGCACCGGGCCTCTAGTATATTTATATATGTAAATAACATAACACCGAATATGAGAAAATTTAAAGCATATAAGACCATTCACCACTTCTTTCCATGTACTAGTATATGCATTAACTAATGTGATACTAGTGTAATGATAAAGAACATGAGTTATGCTGCCAGATTCCTGAGTTTAAATATGGGTTTTGCAACATACCATTTGTTTGGGGTGAATTACCAAATTTTTTCTGTTCAGTGTCCTTATCTGTACAATGGGATTTCTGACACTGTCTATATCTCATTGTGTTGTGACAATTAAAAAGTTGATACATAAGTACTAAAGAGATTGGCTCAGAGTTAAGTGTTTTATTGTTGATAACAATGACAATGATAACTATATTTACTTTAAAGATTATTATTAATGATCTTGAGTTTATGAATTACATTGATAATTTATTGTGTCATTTTAAGTATTTATATGACCAATGTGTAAGAACTAACATTATTGAAAGTTTTCTAAGGTAAACACATATGGAATTGCATGGGAAAATAGATTTCTTTACCAAAAATGCCATATGAATTAATATACTATTTATTTGCTTTTCTCACTCAAAATTTTATCATGCAGTTATTTCCAAGTCACTAAACTCTAGAGTAAACATGCAGCATTTATTTACCCAGTTCCTTTTTGTTGCTTGAATAAGATTATTGACTACCCTGACCCTAATTACCATCTCTGATCATTTCCAAATAGATAGATAGGTAGATAAAATGATTTGGAAGCACCTTAAAGCCAAGCTTTTCAAAATTGAACTCATCCTCTTCTTCCACTTACAATTTGCTCCTCCAATTATTTAGTGCAGACCTGGAACTCAGCCAATATTTTTGTGTTCTCTTCTCTTTCATGGTCCATGTCTCTTATTAGATCCTCCTGATTCCATCCCCTAAAAAGCTCTCAATTCTCTCCTTCCCTCCATCTCTACTGATGTTCCTATGACTTAAGGGGTGACTGTTTCTTAGCTAGTCAGCTAAAATTAACTGGTTATTTTTCCCATGTTTCCCAGCTTGAAAACTATTTAGAAATGTCTGTTTTCTTCAATATAATAAAGATATTAAAATATTGAACCGTTATGGATCCACTGTGAACATTTTAATTGCTTTACAGTCTTATTAATTCTCAGGGGGGAAATGAGAAAATAATATTGGTATACTAGTTCGTAATTGAGGAAACATAGACACAGAAAGTTAATAGTCCTAGACTAGGTAGTTAAAAGATGCTAAACAAAATCAAAATTGCCCAGTAAAACTTAGAATATCCTTATTTATCTCAGTGACCATGATTCACTCCTATATGTTGCTCAGGAATTGGGCTAGTGGCCTTGCCTCTGGCAAGCCCCTTTAAACCCCCTAAAATTCGGCTAGGTCTCAAAATAATGGACTTCGGAAATGACAGCAACTCATCCAGTGTTTCAGTATTTATGGCTATTCTTTGTGGATCTAATTCTGTCCCTAACATGGCCTGCTCTGGGAGGGAGGGGACTGGCCAGGTCTGCTGATCACTGCTGATTTTAATGTCTGATACTTAGTGAAGGACCAATAATTTCTATTAAGATAGTGAATCATGGTAACTCATGACCTTTTTGTGGTGATTTGCCAAATTTCTGCCATTCTTTTCTAGAACCATAACACCTAAATCATAGAAAACTAAGCTGTTACCAATATAGTAACTGCATGCAGACTTGGTGGGTCTGGGTGGATGGAGAACTCAAATAGTGGTTTAACAAAACGATTCCAAATGCCTTTGTACAGAATTCAGGAAGGATCTGTTTTTACTTCAGGTTGGAGATTAATTCATGGGCATAATCTGTTGCTTTTATTATTTTCAGGCCAGATTTTTGTATTTGAAACTAGTTATGTTTCCTTTGCAATTTTTCCCTTTTACCTGTTACAGATTATTTATTCGTTAAATGAACTTTAAAGATACTCTCTGCCACATGCTATTCCCAGTGGAATTGAAATGAATGTTATTGCAACAAGTTTTTAGACATTTAGTTCAACAGCTTGATACAAGACATGAGTTATTTTTATTATACATATTTGATATCCTATATTAGTATAATAAAAGGCTAATATGCAAATAGACCGAATGGCAGAATATCACCAGGGGGCAGATGCTCAAGGCAGGAGCTGCCCCCTGGTGGTCAGTGTGCCAGAGGCCGGGCTCATGGCAGGCAAGTGCAGAGGCGGTGGCAGGAGCCTCTTCCACCACCACAGCAGGCCAGGGTTGCCACCGGCAACAGGGGAAGCAAAGCTTTCTGCACACCCTGGCCGGGCCCACCCGCTTAAGGCAACAAAGTTTCAATTATAACCCCAACAGAAATGGCTGCCAGCCTTGGAGGGAGCCCCAGGCTTGGCTCCGCTCCAGGCTACAAAGTTTCAATTGTAGAAGGAAAATAAATTCCAGATACCAGGGCCTCTGTTTGGGTTGCCAGGGGGCGTGGCCTGCAAACCACCACAGGCCCCTCGCTCAGGCTGCCCCACACCTCAAGGGAACCCCCACCTGATCTGGGACGCCCTTCAGGGCAAACCAGCTGGCCCCCACCCCTGTACCAGGCCTCTATCCTATCTAATAAAAGAGTAATATGCAGATTGATCATCACTGCAACACACAATATAGCTGCCCCCATGTGGTCAAAGATCCTGCCCCCATGTGGATATAAGATGACCACCACAGGATGGCCAGCAGGAGAGGGCATTGGGAGGCACCCGGCCTGCAAGGGAGGGCAGTTGAGCAGGACCCGGCCTGCAAGGGAGGGCAGTTGAGAGGGACCAGGCCTGCAAAGGAGGGCAATTGGAGGTGATCAACCCTGCAGGAGAGGGCAGTTAGGGGTGACTAGGCCAGCAGAGGAGGGAAGTTGGGGGCAAACAGGCTGGCAGCAGAGTGGTTAGGGGATGATCAGGCTGGCAGGCAGAAGTGGTTAGGGGCAATCAGGAAGGCAGGCAGGCAAGCAGTTGGGAGCCAGCAGTCCTGGATTGTGTGAGGGATGTCCGACTGCCCATTTAGGCCCGATCCCACCGAATGTCGTGCACTGTGCCTCTAGTTACACATAAATAAATGATCTTATACAGAAACTGATAAAATCAGCAATTAGGAAAATTGTGACTATAAAGTAAACAATAAAATGGGGTGTGTGAAATAAATTGTCCTTAATATCTCTGATGGTGCTTATATGGGAAGGTAATGAAAATTTGTGTTGATTCAAATTGAAACATAAACCAAGGTGAAAGGACAGAAGTTTTTAGGTGCTGTACTATAAAATTATGTGATTGTGATCTGAAAACTTGGGACAAAACTTTGGAATAATATTATTTTAGTGCTGCATATGTCAATCTAATTTAGGTGTTTTGTGCATGTGTGTGTGTCTGTGTTTGTATGACAAATATAATTATCTAAACATTTCAGTTTTCTTTGGTTTCCAAATATCAGATACTTTTTTTGATAAAAACATACCAGAATTATTTTTTAAAAATATATTTTATTGATTTTTTTTTTTACAGAAAGGAAGGGAGAGGGATAGGGAGTTAGAGTTAGAGACATCGATGAGAAAGAAACATCGATCAGCTGCTTCCTGCATACTCCCTACGGGGGATGTGCCCGCAACCAAGGTACATGCCCTTGACCAGAATCGAACCTGGGACCCTTCAGTCCACAGGCTGATGCTCTATCTACTGAGCCAAACCAGTTAGGGCCAGAATTATTTTTAATGTTCTTAAATGTTGCATATTAATTTATAACATATAAGTTAGAGATATTTCTTATGCCACCTATATGTTATCCAAATGTTGTATTATGTTACTAACATTACTTTGTATAACAAATATTTACTGCTAATACACTTCTGTGAAGAAAGTAGGGAATAAAAAATATTAAATGAAGTAAACTTAAAGTCAGATACTACTTTAAGTATCATATTGACATTGTATAATTGTTCTTGTGAATTCATATTTTATTTAAACTTGTCACCCAATGGTCCACATTAATTGCTAGTCAATTGATTTTATTGTTACACTAGGAGACATTGGAAAAGACTGGTGTGCATATGTTTACTTGTGTTTATAAACACATTTGATTATTATAATAGCAGACTGGTCTAATGAAAATTGTTAACCTTTTAATGTTCATTCAACCTTCAGTTCTCAATCTGTTACAAATTCTTATTATAGATATCCACACTGTAGCTGGATCATCTTGTCAGATTTTTCATCACACAATTAGAAGGCATATTCAATATATGGAACTTGTTCCTTTGACTCACTGCCCATGAACATTTTCCCCACTCTATCTTAGCTATGCTCTCCATAGTCAGGCTCAAAACTTTTTCTTCATTCCAAAGTACTACATTCTAAAATATTTAAACATCTTAATTTATGGTTATATTGAGAAACATTCTCAGCCTGCTTTTTCTGCTAACTACATATTATTTATTTATCCAAACAATTTCTCTATTTTCCCTCTCCATTCCCCACTTGCATTTCTATCCAACTTAGATTTTATGGTCCATTGTTTCAATATTTTTATTGCCATTTCCAAAAAGAATCTTGGTCACTTCCTTTTGACAAAACTGTAATTCTGGAATAAGCCATTTTGTCTTAATTTCTATACCAACAGATAAGAATTGGAGATGAGAATCATATATAGGTTGACTGGTATCACAATTCATAGTCACCAACATCAACAAAACCCTCATAATTGCACATGTTTTGCATTAACCTTTTCTAATTTTACTGCATATAATGTTAGAACTAGTACAAAATGGAAGTGTAGTTCAAGATCTTTTTCATTAAAAACTCCAAAAATAAGTTATTGAAGACATTAAATGTATAGTTTTTTTTCTTTAAAAATATCTTATGAATGTTGTAAAAGTGAAACAAGAAGAACAAAAAATTACAGATGTACAAAATACATAATTTTATAGCCCAACAGTGTAGCTCGATAGTTGAGCATAGACCCTATGAATCAGGAAGTCATGGTTTGATTCCCTGTTACGGCATGTGCTTGGGTTGCGGGCTTGATCCCCAGTGGGAGGCATGTTGGAGGCAGCTGATCAATGATTCTCTCTCATCATCGATGTTTCTCTCTCTCTCTCTCTCTCTCTCTCTCTCTCTTTCTCTGAAGTCAATAAAAATATATTTAAAGAAATACATAATTTTATATACTACAAAAACACATTAGTAATGCTATATCTTGATTGATTAAATATTTGTGGCTAGTGTTTCTAAACATATATATATATATATTAGATCATTAAAATTTATACATTTAATAACTTCATTTTTGATGTATAAATAAAAAAGTAATGCTAATCACTTGAAAATGAACGATACAAATATTTTTTGATAATTTTCAATTTTGCAAAGGATCTTTCTGCTGATGCAACTGTTAGAGGTCTTATAGAATTTTGTTTATTGTGACAATATTCAGATAAATCAATATTTAGATTTCATTTCTGCCAAGAGGTTCACATATTAAGCACTCTTTCATTACCTCTTTTGGGGGCACTTCTGTTTAATGCCATAACCTTAAACACAAAATAGTCTTGGAATGTTTTTTTTAATTTATTTTGGTTGCAAGAATTAAATGGAATATTATATTTAAAGCAGTGGAATTACCTTTGAAAGAAGTCAAAATACTGGTAGCTATTGCAAATAATGTTTAGAGGAGTATATGTACTTGCAGAACTTTAAAACTAGATGTTTTTCTTTTAAAACAATAATGCGGGTAAAATTATATGTTCTTAATAAAGAGGTGTTTCCAAACAACTTGCAATTCTGTTCAATAATGTGCCTCAATGAATCACAGAGCTAAGCAATCCAGTGCTTTCAAGTTGCTCAATATGTCTAAGTACAATCCGATCTTGATAATGACTGCTCTTTTTTATTTTTTATTTTAATATATTTTTTTTGATTTCAGAGAGGAAGGGAGAGGGAGGGAGAGATAGAAACATCAATGATGAGACAGAATCATTGATCAGCTGCTTCCTGCACACCCTCTACTGGGGCTTGAGCCTGCAACCCTGGCATGTGCCCTGACCAGGAATCCAACCGTGACCTCCTGGTTCACAGGTCAATGCTCAACCACTGAGCCACGCAGGCCAGGCTGCTCTTTTTTTAAATAACAGCTTTACAAAGCTATGCATGGTTCATACACTATACAATTCACCCAAAGTATATAACTCAATGTATTTTAGTATAGTCACAAATATGTACAACCATCACTACTGTTGATATCAGAACATTTTTATTACTTCATAAAGAAACCCTATATTTTTAGTTATCACCTTAGATCCCTTAGCCTCCTAGCCCTAAGCAAAACGCTTTCTATTGCCATAGACTTTTCTATTGTGGACTTTTCATAAACATGGAACATGTAATATGTCATATTTGTGACTCTATTTTCACGAAGCATAAGGTTTTCAAGGCTTAATTATATTGTAGAACATATCAGTAACCCATTCCTTTTTATGGCCAAATAATATTAAATATCACATTCTGTCTTATCATCAAATGATATAGTTATTTCCACCTTTTGACTATTATGAAAAAATATCCTATAACAAAAAACATGGATAGTGGGACAAGTTTTATATGAATTTAAGTTTTCATTTTCTTTGGAAATATACCTGAGTGGAATTGCTATGTCCTGTGATAACTTTATGTTTAAGCACCATTTTACATTTCCACCAGCATCGTATGAGGCTTTGATCTTTTCACACCCTAGCAAAAACAATGCTTGTTGTTTGTAGGGAGCGGTTATAGGGTTAAGCCTTGGACTGACCTGCTGGCAAAGTCGCAAACAAGTCCCAGCTTGGAGGGCACAGTCCTCTAAGCATAAAGCTTGATCTTGTGACTGCTCCCTAGATCTTTCCTGGGTAGCTAGTGGGCTGTGGGAGGGGCAGCAAGTGCTGCCAAAACAAGTGAAACTTACAAGAACATTGTAAATTACCTTGTTTGTCCCTGACTATAAATAAAGCATCAGCTTTGCAGTCTGGATCTGTTCTGTGGCCTCAGCAAGGCACAGAAGATCCACCTAGACCCAGCTTTTTCTCTCTGTCTGTCTTTATTCTTCATCCTTCACCGGCCCTCCCTCAGGCTCGCCAAACCCTTGGCTGTGCTGGCGCAGCATAGTTGTTATCTCAGTTTTTATAATTATAATTACATAATATAATTTTATAATTATAGCCATCATACAAAACCGTCCTACACATATACACAAAGTGGGCATAAAATGATATGTTATCTGTGGCTTCTATCTGTATTACCCTGATAAATAATAATGTGGAATATCTTGTTATTTCTATTTAATCAAATGCTTTGCTCATATTTAAAATTGGTATGTTTGCATTTTTATTACTGAGTTGCAAAGATTCTTTATATATTTTAGATACAAATTCCTTATAACATTATGATTTGCAAATATTTTATTTCATTCTGTGGGTTGCCTTTTCATATTCTTGATAGCTTTCTATATAGTTGCATATAAATTTTAGGATCAGTTCTCAAATTCAACAAAGAAACAAGTTGAGACTCTATAGGAATTGCATGGAATTTGTAGATTATTTTGTGGTATATTGCCATTTAAAAGTATATATATATATATATACATATACATATATATATATATATATGTATATGTATATATACATATATATAATTTCAGTGAGGAAGGGGGAGGGAGAGAGAGAGAGAGAGAAAGATTAAAGATGTGAATCATTCATCGGCTGCCTCCTGTATGCTCTCTACTGGGGATGGAGCCCACAACTTGGGCATGTGCCCAAGACTGGAATTGAACCTGAGACCTTTCAGTCCACAGGCAGATGCTTTATCCATTGAGCCAAATCACTAAGGGCTGTATTGCCACTTTTACATTAAGTCTTCTAATCCATGAATATGATATAATTTTTTTCTATTAATTTTTATTTTTCCAATAATGTTTTATAGTTTCCAGACTGTAAGTTGTATACTTTTTTGTCAATTTATTTCCTAACTATTTTATTCATTTTATACTATTTTACATGGAATTGTAATTTCATTTTTGTGTTGATAATTGCAAGTGCATAAAGGTATAATGGATTATTTTATATTAATCCTGCATCTTGCTGAGCTTATTTGTTAGTATTAATAGCTTTTAGTGCAGAGTTTTTTTATATACAAGATCATGTCATCTGTGAATAGAATAGTTATATTTCTTCCTTTCTAATACACATTTTTTTATTTCATTTTCTTGCCTAATTACCCTAGATAGAGCTTCTAATGCAATATTGAATATAAGTGGCAAGAATGAATATCCTTGTTTTGTTCCTGATCTTAGAGTGAAAGCATCCTGGCTTTCACTACTGAGTATGCTCTTCCCTCAGGTTTTTCATAGATGTCTTTTATAATGAAGACTAGAGGCCTGGTGCACAGAAATGTGTACACTCGAAGGGGTGGGTGGGGTCCCTCAGCCCGGCCTGCATGCTCTCACAATCTGGGACCCCTAGGGTAGGGTCCCTAGGCGTGGCCTGAGATCAGGGCCTCTCGGGGCTTTCCTTCCCTGGGCTGCAGGCAGCTGGCCCCATCCCCGCCACTGCCACTGCTTGCCATCTGTGCAGCGCTGCCCCCCCCTCCCCTGCCACCAGTGGCCTCCCTCTGTAGGTGACAGGCTGGGGTGCAATGGCTTGGCTGGCTGGGCCTCCCTCTTTCTTTGCTGGGGGATGGAACCAGCCCTAAGGGGCCATCTGCCTACCTGATCACCCCTAACTGCTTGCCTACCTACCTGATCACCCCTAACTGCTGGTCTGCCTACCTGATCACCCCTAACCACTGGCCTGCCTACCTGATCACCTCTAACCACTGGTCTGCCTACCTGATCACCCCTAACCCTTCTGTCCACCTGCCTGATTGCCCCTTACCGCTTGCAGGGCCAGCACTGACTTCCAGTTGGTCAGACTCCGGTCATTACTGGTCATTACAACCCAGGGTTTTTATATATTAGGATCTTTTAACAAAACATTCCTCTGTAATTTCATATAACATTAGGGACATGACATTGCCCAGTTTCAAAGGCCAACTTTTTCTTTTCTATTTTTCTGAGCCTATTATTGAGTAAATAAGTCAGATAAAGACCGCTAAGCAAAACTGGTTATTTGGTTATTTTGTTTGGAGGGAGACAAAGACAAAAACGAATACTAAAAACTCAGTCCTATGCTACTTTCTCTATTGCAACACTTACCAGAATTCTGCATGGCAGTGGAGGAGAGGAGTTCTTGTAGTTTTCCAGCCATGAATTAAATAGTAAATTGATCTCTTCTGAATATTGTTTCTTTTAGGTGTTTTTTGTTTGTTTGTTTTTAGTCAGGAACCTCAGATGGAGAGACGATACATAGTAGGACTTATCATAGTAGCAAAAACAAAACAAAACAAAACAACCCAAAACAAAACAAATTTAAAAACCTCTCAACAACCATCAAATAGCAAATATTTAAAATATTTTTGTGTGCTTACGAAGCTATAAAATTTGATTAACTGTGCTTCATACTTTGTTTGGTTTTAGAGAGTGAGAGACTGTAGTGAATATATGCCAGTTTCTTACTAATTGGAATATTAATCTAACTAGAATGCAGTTTTACTTTTATGGTCAGCCTTTCCAGAAAGCAAAATGCATATGAAAATAAAATCATCATTAGAATGGGCAACTATTATATGGTTAATGGTCTGGCAAGTAAAAGTGCTACTTAGAGGAAAGGAGAAAATATTTTCCACATAATACTTCAGAGTCAATGACAAGTAAACCAACTAAAGAGATGCCAAAATACAAAAGTAATTCCTCTGGGCAATATATCACACATAGCAGACTATGACACAAAAATCAATAAGAGATAAATGAATATAAATTCCCTATGGGATTCAGAATATGATGTCAAATTTTATATACAGATCATTACACACAAAGAATCATCAGCATCCTCATGTCTTTCCAAATATCATAATAAAATTATGATTGGATATATGTTATCATTCAGATGCTTAAAATATTTTGAAAGACACTGTTTACCTTTAATACATATACCAAAGGTAGTAATCTGTGACTAAGTAGACAATGAGTAGGTCATATATAAAATGAATATAATGGGTAGCTGATTTTCTGAAGATAGGAATACTCAAATGCATAGAAAACTATTCTCCATTTAACAATTTCAGGTGATAAAATGAGGCTAGAATATAATTTTCTGGGAATTATTAGTAAGTAGAAAGTGAGGTGAGGTCTTATTACCAATAAACCATATAGGTTATGACAATTAAATAACTGAAAATTTCTGTTAAAATAGAGAATTTGAAAGGGGAAAAATTCAAGCGATAATATTTATAATCTAATGTGCCCAGTGTCTTCTCTTGGAAATTGAACACAATGTCTATAGAATGATGTATGCTCAGAATATCAACTATATTTATTTTAAGTAATGTCCAAGTATAATATGTATCTTAAATAATATAGCAAACAGGACAAAAGTCTAAGGTATTAAAAGGAGCTATAAAACAGTGACAGTTAAATAGGAGAATTAATCAGCATCATAAGTCTGAGTGAGAAAACATGACCATAAGATCCATAAATAAATTTCTTTCCCCCAGGAAAGTTAAGCTTTAATTACTGAACTAGAGGTTGTATCTTTATTTAAATTCATTGCTAACCTCAGGGATCTGTTGGGATAATGCTTTTTTGTTTTATTTTGTTTTTGTTTTTGTATGCATGCATTTTTGTGGCAACTTTACTCTGTTTCTGAACTATAGACCAAGGCTGTGTGTGTGTGTGTGTGTGTTTGTGTGTGTGTGTGTGTGTGTGTGTGTTTTGATCTACATTTCTTGAGGAAAAGAGTGGTACTGATTCAAAAGAAAAAGTGCTGTAAGGAGAGCAAAATTATTACAGTTAGGACACAGAAGAGTCATAACTAAAAATTTCTAAAGAGCTTTATTAGACAATATAAAGAGACTCAGAGTTAACAGAACCATAGAATAATTATCAAAGCTCCATTACATAGAACATGTATTCACTACACTAAGATCCAACTTACTCTAAATTAAATTAATTTTATTAATAAAATTGGCTAGTAAAATTAATATAGGTTCCAAGTGTACCATTCTATTATATATCATCTGCATATTGCATTGTGTGCCCACTACCCAAAATCAAATCTTATGTCACCCTATATTTGACCTCCATTACTCTTTAGTAATCCCCCAACTCCCCTCCTCTCTGGTACCCACCATTCCGTTGTATGTGTCTATGAGTTTTTGTTTGTTTTTTACATTTGTTCATTTGTGGCTTTTAGTTTTTTATTCCACATAAGAGTGAAATCACAGTTTTTTACTTTTTCTGTCTAACTTGTTTCTTTTAGCATGATATTCTCAAGATTTAAGTTATTGCATTGATGACTCCCTATTGTTATCCAAATGAAAAATAAAAATACTATAGGGTGAAGATAAAATGAGTTAGCTTCTGTAAAGTTGGAGGATTCATAAGATGTAGTTAAATATACAATAAGTATTGTTTTTTACAATTATTTTTTGTTATGATACTGAGATTTCAAAAAATGTTTAGATCATTGATTCCTTGAGTTGTCTATAATGTTCTCTAATTGAATAACTATTAATTGGAAAGTGAATGCAATACAAATTCCTGACTC
The DNA here is from genome assembly GCF_027574615.1 of Eptesicus fuscus. Lineage (NCBI taxonomy): Eukaryota > Metazoa > Chordata > Mammalia > Chiroptera > Vespertilionidae > Eptesicus > Eptesicus fuscus. Next base: position 99,096,283 of record NC_072476.1, on the reverse strand, counting down.
CAAGCTCCTTTAGAAAGTATGCAACATTACTTTAATCCAGGCACACTTTAATTTATTTTTACATCTGAAAATCTGTTGATATAAAACACAAGCTACATTCCACATTCCATAATTAGTGTAAATTCTTAACTATATAAGTGCTAGTTATTTATATCTGCCATAATCTGCAATCTTCTTTTTTAATGTTAGGGTCAGCATATGGGTTGTGCTGAGCTTAAAAAGTATTATATTGACTAGAAATAAAATTATGTTGCATCATGATTTTCCTCTTGAGGAATATGGGCACATCACACACAATATTGTCAGCAAAACTACTTATTTTAAGAAAGAAATTACTCATCCTCATAAAAATTAAAGGCTTTCAAAAGCAATGGACAAATGTAGATTTTGTGTGAGTCTTATATTTAATTTATTTTAAGAGATGTTTTGGCTTAGCAAATAAAATAATTAAAATTTATTGAGCAGCCCTAGCTGGTTTGGCTCAGTGGATAGAGCTTCGACCTGCTGACTGAAAGGTCCCGGGTTCCCTTCTGGTCAAGGGCATATGCCTGATTTTGGGCTCTATCCCCAGTTGAGGGTGTGCAGGAGGCAGCCAATGGGAGATTCTCTTTCATCATTGATGTTTCTATCTCTCTTTCTCACTCCCTTCTACCCTGAAATCAATAAGAATGTATTTTAGAAAAAATAAAATTTATTGAGCAACTCTGTGTTTCCATCTTATAACTACCCTCTGAGATAAAAAATATCAACCTGAGTGCATGTTTCATCAATTCTAAGGAGTATTTTATGTTCCTTAACTAAACAACTTAGGTTTCATGATGTATCGTTGTGAATAATGGCTTGGCAATGTATTAAAGGCTTTTTGCCTTAATGTCCTTTTACAATGCTGCCCTGAGGAAATATCAGTTCTGGTTTAACACATTTGTTTAGGCCTTTGCCATGTTTGAAAATTGTTCTCAGTCTGGTTCATGGTCATGAACCAAGGCTGGACTCTGCATTCTGCCAGGTGATCTTGCTATTTCTCCTTTGCCAGAGTTCTATTCACCCACAATTTTCATCTTCTGAATCCATGACTTTGGTGTCCAGTCTTTCTGTGTATTTTCTATATGTTTTGGATCAAATTCCTTCTTTTTCTTTTAATACTGTCTCCTTCAAACTCCAATTTCATTTATCTTTATTGATAGCATTAAATATGCCATTGTTGCTTATCAATTGTATAGAGTTAGTTTGATTGAATCTTAGTCATAGCGTATGCTTGAAAAAACAAGCAAACACAAAACAAAGAAGAAAAATAACTTTCCTAAATAGTGTTTATGACCAGGTAAAATTCACTGATTCACTTTATTTGATACATGTTCAGTGAATCCATTTCTATCATGTTTAAAAATCCAGTATTCTCATCTAGAGCTATTTATTCCTTTTGTGTTACTTCTATATGTTTCCATTATCTACACTAATAAAAGAGTAAGATGCAAATTGACCGTATCTTCACGATGCCCACCAGCCAATCAAGAGTGAGTATGCAAATTAACCCAACAAAGATGGTGGGTTAATTTTCATACACAGGTGCCGAGGCTGGGGTTGTTCTGCACCACCCCAGCTGCTCTGGGCCTCTGGGCAGCGTGGGAAGGCAGAAAGGGGGCTCCAGGCCGGAGCAAAGGTGATACCGGCAGCCAGGGGAAGGAAGGCCCATTCTTGCACGAATCTTTGTGCATCGGGCCTCTTGTCCTTGTATATAAATTGTGTCCTGCATTGCCAGTTCACTGTTAACAATTTTCTAGATGACTGTGAACTTTAGATAGATTTGAAGTTGCATTACCCTTTTCACGCAATTGGCTACCACATGGTGGTTTCCATGGCCTTCTGCTGACACAAGGTATTTCTTGCTGGTAGTCTTTTTTCCCCCTTAGCCAGATACCAGACTTTGCATAAATCATCTGTTTAAGTCTATCAAATAGAATGTAAAATGTAGCATCTCAATAACTTTTCCAGCCTTCATAAAGTGGCACCATCCATCATATGTAATAGCATCCTTTCAAGCACTCAAACACAGCCTACTTAAACAATAAACACATGGATCAGAACAGGATAATAATGTGACAATATTCTCTACGAAGAGCACACACTGAAATGTTTAGCACCATGGTATGATTATACCCTTCACTGAAGTAAATAATGAAAAGTACCAAATTAAATATAGATTTTTTCACTTATACTCATTCTTGGATGTTAAACATTGTACCAGACTTTGGTCATATATGTTGTCTTTAATATTGAGCATGGCACAGTTCTAGGCATCATAAACTGTGCTTGTTTCTCACCCCCCCTGCCCTCCTCCATCTCTCCCAACACCCCTGACTTTCCAAAGCAATTACCATACTATTGCCTATGTCTCTGAATTCTCTCTCTCTCTCTCTCTCTCTCTCTCTCTCTCTCTCTCTCTCTCTCTCTCTCTCTTTTTTCTTTTTTGCTTAATGCCTCTACACACCCACCCCACCATCACATCCACCCGCTGTCAGCCTGCTTGTTGGTTCATTTTGTTAATTAGATTTCACATATGAGTGAAATCTTATGGTACTTGTCTTTGACTGACTTATTTCACTTAGCATAACAATCTCCAGGCCCATCATCCATGCTTTTTCTAATGGTAAGATTTCCTTTTTTTTTTTAACCACAGAGTAGTATTCCATTGTGTAAATGTACCACAAAAACTAAACAAAACACAAACAAAAACCAAACAAACAAATAAAAAACAAAAACTGTCTTCAGCTATCCAAAGTCTTTCTAAGGTATTTTTAAAGTATACCCATACTTACTTTATATTTATTTATTTATTTATTTATTTATTCATTCATTTATTTATTTATTTTAGAGATAGGGGGTGAGAGACAGACAGACAGATGGAAAGAGAGAGACACAGAGAGACAGACATTGATTTGTGGTTCCACTTATTTATGCATTCATTGGTTGATTCCCATATGTGAATCAGGGATAGAACCCACTGCAACCTGTTGTAGTGGGACAATGCACTAACTAACTGAGCTGTTTACTTTCTTAATTACTTCATTAGGGATTAGAGCTTGGCTGTCTGTTGACTTAGAGAAAAAAAAATTTTCTCCTTAATATAATTATAGTATTAGGGACTTGAACCACTCACAAGAGCTAGAAAGTTACATATAAAGTTAACTGGTAAGTAAATTTTCAATACAAAAAAAAGTTAAGAAAATCAAATAGTAAATTAATGTATATTTTTCAAATATGTTCAAAAGAAAATGAAGAGAGATGTTATTACATGAAACAATAAGGGAATATAAAACCACATAGGTAGAATCTTTTAAAAAGCAAATAGATATGAAAAGGATAAAATAAATCATATAGATGAGAACATATTTGCTACAATTAAAATATTAATAGGTGAAATAAATTTTGGTCTGGAAAATGTTAAAATTGTTCTGAGAGTTCTTAAAGAACACAGCTCAGATACAGAAAAAAATAAAATAAGTAAAAGTATTAAGGAAAATGGAAGATACATTGAACAGCTTTGATAAACATCTAATAGGATTCTTAGAATGGGACATGAAGAAAACAGTGAAGCAGCAACATTTGAAGGGATAATTACCAAGATTTATTCAGGTGTGAAGAAAAATCTCTACTGAGATTTATTCAGGTGTGAGAAAAAATGAGTTCTGAATACAAAGAAGCAAATTTTAAATCCACATTTAGGCACATAAATAAGACTACACAACATAGTATAAAGATACTGTTTTCTATGAAGAAGCTAGTTAGGTAGGATAGATGGATGGTAGGGCAGAATAGTTAAACTGACCTTGAGACATCAACAGATAGAATCTTCTGCCAACCATAAGGGAGATTACTGGTTGGATGCTTTAAATTGCAACACAAACACACTATTATATTGAGCAAATCAAATAATCATATACAGGGTGGGGCAAATGTAGGTTTAAGGCAAAAGTGAATATGCTAAAGTTTATTCTTGTATTATTATTTATTAACTATTGAATTATTTTCCATACAAACAACTGTAAACCTAATTTTGCCCCACTCTGTGCATTAATAACTAATATTGTTTCACACATTGAGTCCCTGATGAAATAATTAAATAATTAAAATAATTAAAACAATTATAAAGTGCTCCTATTTCAATTTTACATAAATGTCACGAGGGGAAACATTTTAGTGTCTTTGTAATGTTTATAGATAACATAAGTATTTCCAAAAATCAAGAGTTAATATTAATGGTAATAATTTTCAGAGTTGACTGTAGTTGCATTCAAAATGTGCAGGGATATATAACAAAAATATTTTTAAACATTCTTACTACAAACTTTACTTGTCTAGAAAATCAAAAAAGTTGTGTGGATCATTTGACATGAAGCTCTGGGGAGCTAAATGTTATTTATATGAAACTTGGCTGGTTTTTCTGTCTGTTTGTGTCTGAACAAAAGCCAAGTGCTTTAGAATTTTATATCATAAAATAAAACTTTCACAAGATGCAGTAGTCACAGGTGTGTACTCTTCTCTCTCTTTTGCCCAAGTTCCCTATGTTTCTATATTTTAAACTGCACTGTTCTCTTGTTCCATTTCAGCAAATAAGATATTTTTTGAGAGGGAAATTCCCAAATTAATTTCCTATACTTATGATTTGTGTTTTCTTTTTCATGTGTGTGTATATCAATAAAATATTTATGTCAAATTATTATCCAATTAAATACTTCACAAAATCAAAGAACCATAAAGGACTAAGGAACCAAGATACTGTAGTGGTGAGAATCACAGGAAGCTTGAATGATTTGAATCCTTTTTTTTTTTCTGGGGTTTTGCAAATTCTGAGACAGCATGAATTGGGGCAAGGTCAATGCAGAGGTAGAGAGATGAGCCAAGTGTTTGGCTTTATGTCTTCCAAAAATTCATTAATATTTCTTCTTGAAGATCAATTCATTTAATATTTAAATTTTCAAGTGAGTTTGTGATTTTTGACATTATCATTCTTGATATTTCATGGTATTTTCAGATAATCACTATTGTTGGATATAAAAAAAATTTATTTTCCTTTAGATTCAACTGTATTTTATTCCTGGAAATTTTGTTTCGGGGATTTATATTTTACTCCTTAAAATGTTTTCTCATTTTGTTTTTGATTTTTAAAAATATTTTTATTTTATACACTTACCAATTCCTAGGCTTACTTTCTTTTCAGGTTATTATGCTATTTTAACAAAATTCAACACCACCTTTTAGACACTAATATTATTATTCTTAACAACCTGGATACTTTCTACCAAAGAAAAAAGGCTTTCTTTTATGATTCAAAGCCTGTCTAATAAATGCCTTAATGAAAAGACAAACAATCTCCTAAATCTTTTTTGGGTATTTCAATTTTAAAAGTAATTCTTCTATATAAATGTCATATCACTATTGAAAATATGATATCTGATTCCTTCAAGATTCTCAAATCTATTTTGTATATCTTTTTTTAAAATCATATTTGTAATAGATTCTACATGAGTTATTTATGTTTTTACCATGAGAAGGGGCATGGAAATTACCAAATATTTTATATAGTAATAAGTCATCATCTAAGATTAAATACTCTGTAGAGTGTGTGTGTGTGTGTGTGTGTGTGTGTGTGTGTAGGCACCATTTATTTCTGTATTTCACTATAGACAGCTTTTTTGAAATTGAGAGGTTGAAATTTTTTCTTCTGCATGCAATACACGATTTTTTCCCTCTTATATGGTATTTTGCAGCATTATTATTTCTGTCTAAGGGGAGAATGTAGAATAAACACAGGTTTATCTTTGAGTTCTACAAGATTGTACTAGTATGTCTCAAAAATGATAAGCAGACATATTTTGCTTCTGTCTCTGGGTGTGTAAAGGATTCAGAATTATATTCTTCTAAGAAACATTCTAAAATTGTATAAAACATTGAAAACTTGGTTTTCGACATTAGACTAGAGGCAGCGTAGAGCCATGATCCTTAAGACAAGGGAAGCTAACACTGTGAGCTCCGCATTATCTATCACAGAGGCTTTGGCCATGGGGATATCTACACAACGCCTGGGAGGAGGATCCCAAATAAAAAAAAAGACAGTCTTGAGTGGAGCAGACAGCTCAAAGTTGAGGGAGAAGGAGATACTGAGAAGCATTCCAAAACCTTGCATAGCTTTTGCCTTGAGCCTTTGGCATGCATCAGGTGAAATTCCTCAAGGGAAGGCTAAGAAAATTCTGAAAAAGAACTATGAGGCAAAAGTCTCTGTGGATTTCTATTTCCTAACAAATATTATGATCTTGTTCCAATTCAATGAGTTGTCATATACTAAGTACGTCAGACAACATCTGCACATAGTAGGGGTTCAAAATGAAACAGGAAAATTGAACTGGAACACCCTGAATTCCCGGGTTCTTGTCTCCATGGTTTCAAAGAATGAAGCCATGGACGTAAGGTGATAGGTGAAAAGTACAGAAATTTTGTTGCAAGCAGAAACTTTATTGCAAGCAGACACTACCTCCAAAACCTAATTCTAAATTCTAAGCCTGAGACTCTGTCCCTCCTGGACGGACAGAGAGGCCCCTGAGAAGGGTAACCGCTGTTCTCTTTGCCTTGAGGCATTAAATAGGCTGCAGTTCTTTGTCTGAACTCGACCCCTTCTTATTGGTCTTTGTGCTACCAAAACTAACAGAGTTAGTTTTCAAAGCTCAGAGCCCACGTGGTGTCCCCACCTTCTGTCCCCCTTATCTTGCTGGTTGGAGTCACTGTTGATTTATCTTATAGCTCTTCCAGATGTGTTGGAAGAGAATGCCTTATCTCATAGCCCTCCCAGCTACTCGGGTCAGGGCTACTTTTGGCCTAACTTATGGTCACTTTAATGGCTCAGGCCCGAGATGCCTTTTGGTTTATGGCTGTCTTTAATTGCACAGACCAGATATATTTCTATTTGTCTATGCCATTTCTTTATTCTCTGTACAAGTAAGATGAACACACTGGTGCCTTCAAGTCTCCATTATGTATTCCTTTCCTTTAGACCCCTTTCATTCCTAAAACTGTCTAAACCTGACTAATTAAACTAGCTAGCTAACCCTTTCAAAAACATTATAGTCCCTTGAGCAACTTTATTCCCTGACATGTAACCTCCTATATCACTTATTCAGACCACAGTGAACCCCTCACGATGACCTGAATATAATTCCAGGGCCATCCCTTCTCACCACTCCATGCCTTTGCATCTGTGATTCCCTCTGCTTCAAGGGCATTGATTCCCCCTTGAGGTTTAATAGCATCATAGGGTTTAATACCTTTAACATCTACTGCCTGATTTGGAGTAGTTGCTACCTCCCCTGGCAGCCTGGGTCCTTTACTTGAACAATGATGCTAAAACAGTGGTTTTATGGGTCTTATTATCTGTATATTTTCAACACCATAAAAGCATTGCCTGTGTTTAGGACTGAGTCATTTCTGAAATCACGGAATGGCAATAACACAGAAATTTATTTATGGAACTGTGTAAATCCTTGTTGGCCTTTGAAAGTATTTCCAGTGGGCTGATCTATTTTACCCTTTAAATATTGACATCCCTACATCTGGCATTGTAAACAATTCAACTGGAAAGAGAAACACAATGCTGGAGGAGGAAATAAATGATTTTAAGATGTAATTTTGAGCGTCTCTGGTAGACTAAGGTGACAAGTGGCAGGCATTTAAAAATCCTTTGCAACAACATTTTGCTAAAATTTTAAATATCTTATAAATGACTTCACATTCTGTCCTTCCAAAGACATTTCCCAGACTGTGCCTTAGAGATTGTGAGTGGATAATACTCAATCCAAGTGACACATAAAGAACTGGGTAACCTCAAGAGGGGCAGGAGGACTGGAGATGAAGAAGTGGCTCAGGTGTGTTGAACTGTAAACACTCTGGTAGTCTTGAGGAGCACTTTAATCCCCCTCCTAGAGAACTGCTAACACACTTCAGGCTAACCCTGTGTCCTATTTTTAGCTTATTGAGAATGTAACTTCCAGATGTGTTCTTGGTTATGGCAACATTTTGCAGGGAACATATTTATAGGCAGTACAAAGTGGAGAAATGTGATTAACAATTTAAACCTCAAATTCACATTTCTATCATAATATGCACCTTGTATTAAAAAAATAAATCACATACCACTAAAACTATTATCTCAAAAATATCAGTCCTTTGTTTTACCCCACATTCCCAGGGCCCAGTGTACTTCCCAGAACTAATCACTTTCACGTCTTTATTTTGACACCTACATTTTAAGCCATGTGCTTATATTTTTTTCTTATGGAAAACATTTTCAATCCCATTGTCAAGCTATTGATAAAAATGCTAAAAGCTATTAAAACTGTTGTTTCTACCTTAGATTGACATTGTGCTATGTAAGTTCTCTGTCATTTGGAAATCCACAAAGGTGCATCACAGCCTAAATGATTTTTAATTTGACCAATGAGTAGATATTTTAGACAAAATCATAAGCCTTTTTTACAGTTACATTTCACTGCCATTGATTGATTGTTCAATGATTGATGATATATTTATTCAAAGCAGATAAAGTTCCCATCGACTACACATTTTTTCAACTCCATTCTATGGAAGCAATGATTGTCAGTCTGTCAATCACTTGGCATTTAACAATACAACTATTTCATATATTTTCTGTATCACATATGCTTTCAGGTATTGTGCTATCTCTTAGGCCTATGTTATCCCTATTTTGTTCTTTTCAAAATTATATTGGCTATTGTTGACATTTCTATTTTAAAAATTCATGAAAATCCACATGAGAAACATTATCTGTTAACATGTTGTATTACTCAATTTATTTGGCTCTGTTCTTGATTTGTTAAAGAATGCGGAAGTTGTTTCCATGTTAAGAATTTGAGAACTCTATTTTTGGCTTGAAAGATAGAATGAATATATATCTTTAGAACTCTTTTTTTTTTCTGATGCAGAATATAATATTGGTTTAGAACTTGGACTGGAAGAGAAAATATCCCTAAATTCTGGTCTTAATTCTGCCCCTCATTAACTGCTTATTAGTATTTCAAAGCCTCAGTAACTGCATTATGAAATAAAGACAAAAATAGTATATGAACCAAAGTATTTTTTAACATAATAGATCATAACTCAGAATAATAAGGGCTTGTAAATTTCACTACTTTTAATCACCATTTCTGAGAAGTTAGTTTATATGTCTTTTTATTCAAAATTAAATTCAGGAGAGAAATATCTATATTAGATTATCACTTGAACTTTTAAGTAAAAATATAAAACTTTCTATTTTGTTTTCTACTGTATTTTCAAGATATTTCAGGATCACGACAGAAAATAAAGTAATTAACATCTCAGATTAAAAGTACATTAAACTATCCCAAAATCTTTATTTAATTTACCCATCAAGATAAATTAAGAGATACATGGATGGATTTTGCCACTGTTGAAAGGATATTTTATAAATAGACAAAGAAAAATACATTAAAGAGACAATATTAAATAATGAAAACAATACTGTGTATGACTAGCTTGTTAAATAACAAAGTAAAAGATATATATGAATACAATTTGTGAAAATAATTTTAAGATAGCAGATTCAGGATTCATAAAATATCTATATATATATAAAGCCTAAGCAACCATTACGACCAGACGAACAGTTGACTAGTTGCTATGATGTGCACTGACCACCAGGGGGCTGATGCTCAATGCAGGAGCTGCCCTCTGGTGGTCAGTACGCTCCCACAGCCAACCTCCCATCCCTCCCCGCCGGCCGCTGGCCCCAATTGGCCCCTCCTCCCTCCCCCCTCCCCCTGAAAGCCTGCCCTGGTAGGCCCCTCCCCCCTGATCCCTCCCCCCCAGCCTGCCAACCTCCCACAGTCCTTTTCACCACGCTGCAAGCTGGCCCTGATTGGGCTGGACAGCCAACCTCTCATGCCCTTTCCCCCCTTTCCCCCCCCCACCCCCCCCCACTGACAGTCTCTTCCCCTGGCCAACCAGCCCTGATCAGCCCCTCCCCAGTGACCGACAAACCTCCTGTGGTCTCTACCTTCCCCCCACTGCCATCGCCCTGATCATCCTGATAGGGACTGGGCAAGATGGCCCCAATCGGCCTCGATTGCTAGCCAGGCCGAGGGACCCCACCCATGCATGAATTTGTGCACAAGGTCTCTAGTTTAAAATAATTAAACCATGATAGGATTAGATAGTCTATAGGCTATGTTTTAAAAAATCCCCAAAGCCCAGCCATCATTGCTCAGTGGTTGAGTGTTGACCTATGAACTAGGAGGTCACCATTGGATTCCCAGTCAGGGCACATGCTCAGATTGTGGACTTGATCCCCAGGCATGACGAGGCAGCCAATCAATGATGCTCTCTCATCACTGATGTTTCCATCTCTCTCTCTCTCCCTCTTCCTTTCTCTCTGAAATCAATAAAAATATATAACAAAATAAAAAATAAAAATTTCCCCGAAATGAAAACACTCGAACTTATCAAGTCCTTTGTTATTTGTATTAGATGTTGAAAAATATTACTATATGTGATCTAGGGTCATCATTGTGATTCATGAGATGGCATACTAAAATAGGTATGCAAATTTCAGTCTTATTAGAAAAATTTTGTACTATAAAACAGTGACTTTTATTTGAGAGATACATTCTCTGTGTGAGAATGAGGTGGCATATCTGAAATTCTTATATTTGGAGAAGGGTGTAATATACAAAAAGTCTGGGATTGTTCCATATTGTAATTGGTTAATAAATGGGCCTCTTGGGAATTGAAGATATACATTATAAACCGGCAAGCTCATAATCCCTGTAAGTATTCATGCAGAGCTTAATTCTCTATTTACTTTTGATATTGTGGAAATAAGTCTTGAAGATTTCTAAACTCTCATTTAATGATATAATTTTGTGATTTTTATGCCTGTTCCAATGACTTTTCACTAGAGAGTATAGGCTTAATTTGGATTTAAAATGTAATAAAGCATGGTATTACAAACAGTTAAACAGTTAATATAAGCAGGGATCAGTTAATATGATTTTGGAATTAAGTAACAAAAAAGCCAACACAAAGTGTTATAAAAAGCTAGGATAATTCTGGCTTATATAAATTAAATTTTATATAAAATAGATGGCAGAAAGATTGAAAAGTGGCCCAGGAGCCTTTTAACTCGACTTTTCTATGCACAGTGTTGGTTTTTGTGATGGTTGGTTTCCTTGTGGCAGTGGGATTAATGCAAAATTTTAAGGGCAACATGTTTCCTCATTAAAGTTCTGCCAGATTGTAATTATGTTCCCTGAAGTTCTCCCAGAAAAAATAAAAATAAACTTCTTTCCCAGAAGATGTAAACTTGCCTCTCTTCACATATCATGGGCCCAAGTGGACACCTGTCTTTTTAATTAATATTATAGCAAGGGTTATGAAACTATCCTGATGCCTTTTCTCACACCTCAGTCCTGGAAATTGATATGGAATCATATTATCTTAAGACATGGGGTGCATGAAAAAAGAATGGAGGTCTAAATAAACCAAACTTATCTTTGGAGCAACAAAGCGGGAGGGAAAGAGTTGATTTTTGGAAAGTAACAAAAAAAGTTGTATGGTGTACAATAAAAAAAACTAGCTTGTTGAAATAATACATCTGACATAAACAAAACATATGCTCTTCTGAGATGATATTGTTGTTATATTTCATTGCTAAATTAAGTGGCAACCTACTGGTGACGGACTCTATAAATTGCTACAAAATCTTTCGACACATTATATACATCACATTAAACTACACACAGTGTCATGCTTCAGCGAAAAAAACAGATAGAGGAGTTTGAATCTTATAAACTTTATATACTGGTAAGTTGAAAAATTAAAATCTATTTCTAGCAGAGAAAACACTTGAAGTCAGGCTGCTAGGTCTTTCTGGAAAGCTAGGAAATGAAAGCAAAACAAAACAATAAAACCAACAAATAAAAAAAAACTATGTGGGAAAAAGATACCTTTTAAACAAACACTCCTTATTAACACTGAAAAAATGGACACAGGGATATAAAGGAAGCTGGAGGTAAGCTCAGAAACCAGATGATAAAAGAAAAAAGAGAAGGAAATGCAAGGTCCTGAAGGACAAGGTTTGAGCAAAGGGTGCAGTGTGAGCATTAAGTGTTCTTCATTTCAAACCCAAGACTCAAAAATAGGGGGAATGAAGGTGGAAAACAATATGTAAGTGTTTTGCGTACTGTTACACTAGAAATCAGCAACTAAAACAATCGTATGGGGACAAAGTGGGATATAGAAGAAAAGAATAAACATGTTAATTGTATAGGTAGAAGGTAGGAGTCAAAATTTTTGCCACTGACCCAGTGGTATTAAAAGGTTAAATGAGAAATAGGGGGAAAGGCCACCAAATAGGTATAAGCTCAAAGCTAACCATTAGAACGAAACTATGAACTTCTTTAAATTCCAAAACAGTTTGGAAAGAGCAAGGAACACACATTACCTAGAGAAAGAGCCACAACAAGCACAATACATATAGAACAAAAAGGCAGAGCAAACATCAAACTGGTTGATTTGATCAACAAATGCAAATAATATTAACCCAGGGTTTAAAATACAGGGGTGGGCAAAAGTAGGTTTACCGTTGTGAGTAGGGGAAACATGGAGTTTATTCTTTTATTATTATTTATTAATTATTGTATCACTTATTTGTATTACAACTGTAATATTTACTACCCCCTGTATTTTTACAATTTCACTTACAAAGAAAGACTGAACTATCTGCTTCATATGAGGTATACACATTTAACACATGATCATTCAAATGACTAAAAATAAAGCATAGTCAACATCATGTCAGAAAAATCAAGGTAAGAGTAGGACTTGACATCTTAACGTTAGACAAAGTAAAACGCAAGCCAAAAAGCATTGAAAGAGCCAAGGAAATATATGTTTACAATTCTCAATGAGGTAAAAAATAGGAACATACAAACACCAGGTTACACTGATACTTTAAAATCAGTAACTGCAGTAGATTCAAGGAGCTACACATCTACAATACACTAATAAAAATATTTTCAAAACACAAGATATGAAGTCAGCATAAAACACATAAGATTAATAAAATATAACTATTGAAGACCTAACTACATTTTGATAAGGTAGATAGAAGGTGCATATGCCCAGTGATACACCCCAGTAATGCAGAGTGTGCCCTCTTCTCATGTATGCTGTGAACATTCACAAAGTTGCTCATGTCTGAGATTATTAAAAGACAATCAGTAAATTCTGTACAGCAAAAATAATTTTAAATGTCTCCAATAACAATGCAATAAATTAGACATCTAATAAAATTCACAAAATGAAAAGGTCATTTTAACGGGAAATTAAAAGTTTTCTATTAAACAGCTCATGCTTGAAATAGGATATACAAAGTAAAATTACAAAAATAGTTTAAAAATGTTAATGGAAAACATATTGCTATTTATGGAGTATATTTGAAGCAGTAAAAACATATTTTAAACCTGAAACAAATTTAAAAATTAAGACAATAAATAATTAAAAAATTAAATCATATCCAATCTCAACAACAACAACAAAAATAGCAAATTAAAAAGTCATATAACCAGAAATAAATGAATTAGGAATGGACTTCATTTCTTTTCAATATTTTAAATAGAGAATACAGGAAAGTAGAGAAAAAGTTTTTTCTAATTTAATATAATATCTTATTAGCTGTTTTTTACTTCCTTTTTTAATGCATATAGTTTTTTTGATAAACCACATTTTTTATAAAATGATACATACTAAAATATTATGATATTAGAATATTGGATTTGAAAATGCATATTATTTTATTAAGTAAAATACCTGAATGACCTGTTCTAGATGTAATATAAGGAGCCTTCCTAAAACTATCAATCATATCAAATCAATTTCTAAACTCTTTAAAACTTTTTATTTGTGTTAAATAAATGCACATATACTTATTAACCACTTTTAGTTTAAGAAATTAAAAATACATGCATAGCAGCCAACTCTGATAATTTGGAGATGCACAAAGCTATTCAATTCACTAGCCATTTAGTGAACTGGACATAATTTCTTATTAACTTGAAAAAAATGATAATAAAATATTTCTATTTTTCAAACACAAACATAAGAATAACTGCTCTTTGACTATCATACCGGTCCATGAACAAGAAGCTACAAAACCAGTGTTAAACCTATCCCTGTAATTAGTGACAGCTTCATCTCAATGTCTGTGCCTCTGACGTCAGCTAATCAGTGACAGCCTCACACTGCAACGTCACCCCAGTGACTGCGAATGTCAGCCAATCAGCGAGATTTACAGCCCAGTCACATGCTTCCACAGCTGAAGTCAGCTGGTTTTAAGCACTCTAACTTCCTGAAGTCCACCAACTATTGAACTAAGTGCTTCGCCAAATCCTATAAACATGGTTCTTGCTTTTATCCCAAAGACTGTATTTTGCAAACATATTGCTCTCCTACATTTAACAGGCAATAAATTCAGTTACTTAATGTATTAATTGACATTATTAGGTAACTGTTGAATAACTTCAAATTAATCAGTAATTTTTATCAAAGGCTTTACATGAACTAAACCAGAAATGAATTGGGCTGACTCTGGTTTCCAAATTGGTGGCATTCACTGGGAGTGTTCTGCCTTCTGCACAGTCTGCCCTGTGTGGACACAAGAGATGACTGAGTGTACCTTACCCAGATTGGCTGAACAACATTTTAAAAAAGGAGAATGAAATCTATCATTACGTGTATTGTAAAGCATTGACAAAAATGATAAACTATTGCCTTCAGATATGATTATTTTGGGTGATGGTTTTGACTTGCCATAGATTGGCATATCTCTTATATTGAATATTATCTCTCTTCCCAGAAAAGTACTGGAGGAAAATGACAGACTCCTGCCAAACTGCTATAAGACATAGATGCTAAGTTGTTTTTGACAGGAAAATGCAAGTTCCTCACATACTGACAAGGATTTTAAATGTCTATATTGAAAATGTTTTTATAAGCTGAAAGAGAATGAATGGAAAAAGGTGTCCCATGCAAATGGTAGCCAAAAGAGGGCAGGGGTGTCTGCACATATATTAGGCAAAATAAACTTTAAGTCAAAAACTATCACAAGAGACAAAATTAATTATATGATTATAAAAGTGTCAGGACACTGGTTATATGTATATCTATTCAAAATCTGAGTATCCAAGTATATAAAGCAAGCATTGACAAATCTGAAAGAATAGGTAGACAGCAATACAATAATAGTAGGAGACTTCAATCTTTAATACCTTATTTCAATGGATAATACATCCAGACAGAAGGTCAGTAAAGAAACAGCAGGCCATAACAACAGTACAGATCATATAGACCTACTAGACCAGTGGTCGGCAAACTCATTAGTCAACAGAGCCAAACATCAACAGTACAACGACTGAAATTTCTTTTGAGAGCCGAAAACTGACTTCTGTGCATGGGCCACGAAGTTTCAATCACACTGTACATGCGCACCCGCATGTGGTATTTTGTGGAAGGGCCACACTCAAGGGGCCAAAGAGCCGCATGTGGCTCGCGAGCCGCAGTTTGCCGACCACTGTACTAGACTAATAGAGCATTCCATTCAATAGCAGTGGAATATATACATTCTTCTCCAGTGCACTCAGGACAATCCTCCAGGATCGATTACATGTTAGGGAACAAAACAAATCTTAACAAATTTAAAAAGTGTGAAACCATACCAGATATATTTCTTGATCACAGTAAAATAAAAATAGAAATCAATAAAAAAGGAGAACTGGAAAACATATAAATATGTGGAAATTAACATACCCTTAAACAACCGATGGGTCAAAGAAGAAATCAAAGGGAAATTAGAAAATAATGGTATGTTTATTTTCCAAGCCATTTCTTCCCTTTAATCAGAATCTGGATTGCCAGATGCAATAAAATTATTTTCTAATGTAAAGGTTATCAGCATTCATAGATAATCTCAATGATTTATTAAAGGTAAATAGAAAGGTAAACCATTTATTATAACCATGTAAATATCAAAGACCTTCAATAGACCAACCTGGTGGAAAGTGCTGTTCTCACCTTGAGTCTTTTAATTCTTATACCTTCTATGACATGTGCATTGCTCTTTTATCATTTTACTGCTAAGCAAACTCACAGAGGTTAAGTGATTTTCCCAACATATATAACCACAGGGGGCAAAGCTCTCATCTGTGCCCCAGTATCCCAGCCCATCAGCCTGCGAAGCTTAGGATATATAGAGGAAAATTTTCTGGTGCCCCAGAACATCCCTTCCCCTCCCATGAAATGGTAATGACTAAACAGGAACTGCTGCTTTGAAGCATGTTGTTAAATATACTCTTTTTTTTCCCCACAGAAATAAAATGAAGAGTTTAGAAATGAAAAAAAGTAATCTGTTTGCTTGTTGAAATATAGAACTGTTTAAAAACTATATTTTCATGGTAACTACTGAATATTTGTATCCCTCAGTCTTTGAAAAATCTGTTTCATTTATATGAAAGTGTTTTTAACTATGATACTATTCAATTGTAATCATATAAAAATAGTGCCATCTTATTTATTAGTTCCATTGCTGATTAAATTAACTTTCCACATAAACAACTTTTATAAAATAGCTCCCACATAATGAAAAATAGGAATTGTTACAAAAATTTACCAATATGATTATTTACTTGAGGTAAGAAGAGACGTAGGATAGAAAAATAAGTATTCAATACTGATAAAGTAAAATATAAACTATTGACATAAAAAGTTATTTGTATCTGCTTTTAATTACTTTTGAATTAATTATGTTTTTAAATCATTTACTAGAGGCCTGGTGCACGACATCCATGCACTCGGTTTGTGTGTGGGGGGGTCCCTCAACCCAGCCTGTGCCCTTTCACAGTCTGGGAGTCCTCGGGGGATGTCCGACTGATGGCTTACGCCATTGCGCTCACCAGCCTCGAGCCCAGCTTCTGGCTGAGTGGCACTCCCCCTGTGGGAGCATACTGACCACCAGGGGCAGCTTTTGCTTCCCCCTGGTGGTCAGTGTGCATCATAGCAACTGGTTGTCCCGCCGTTTGGTTGATTTGCATATTACCCTTTTATTATCTACACTAATAAAAGAGAAAGATGCAAATTTACCGTACCTTCGCAACACACACCAGCTAATCAGGAGTGAGTATGCAAATTAACACAACAAAGATGGTGGGTTAATTTGCATATGCAGGTGCCAAGCGGCCGGGGGCGGTACGGGACGCTTGCGTCATCGCCATGGCAATGATGCAGGTGTTTTGCACCACCCCAGCCGCTCAGGGCCTCTGGGCAGCGTGGGAAGGCGGGGTGGGAGTGGGAAGAGGTGGCTCTGGGGCAGGAGCAGAAAGGCAGTGCTGGCAGCCAGGGAAAGAAAGGCCCATTCTTGCATGAATCTTCGTGCATCCAGCTTCTAGTATAGAATATTTAAATTAAATGCTCATTAATTTCATTAACAATTTATTACATTAGGTAAAACAATAATGCAGATGTTTCATGCTGTAATAAATAGAAGTGTGCTAAGATTTAGTGATATATAAGCTATAAAAGCATAATAAATAAGTACAGGTATTTGAGTGATGCATATAAATAGAAAACAGAGATTGAACTGAAAAGTTTATGACATAGTGGATGATAAAAACAATCACTGAAACAGGTGTCAGTGAATGTGGGGGAGAGTGAGGGTCATTCCAATTCAGCATGTAGGTTATTTTGATAAATAAGATCCTTCCTAGGTTGCTAATTTTTTTTTACACTGTATTGACACATCACTTAAAACTCCAGGGTCTAAACCAAAATTTATCAGATATATTTGTATAGATCATAATTTGCCAAAGTATATTCCAGGAAATCTTGTTCTGCTAGATAATCTTTAAAGCAAATAAAGCCCCCCAAAACATCTGGGATTGTATATTTTTGGACAGTGCAAACTATGTTTTCCACCTTAAGAAAAATTATAAATTTCTTTAGCATAATACAATTCTCAAAAATTCCACAGTAGTAAAGTTATTTAGACTTTGTTTAAAAAACCCATAAAAGTAGGTCTTCCATTAGATACAGGAGAGAGAAATTTTAGGACCACAGAGCAGTGATAGCCCCTTCATTTCCCATTATAAATGCACCTTCTTAATGCCATGATTAAAATTTATTTGGGTGTGGTTTTTATTTTGGCTTTTCTCAGGGAAGAAAAACTCAATTCATATTTTTTAAATGTGGAATCCAATAACAAATAGATGTTAGCC
Organism: Eptesicus fuscus; assembly: GCF_027574615.1. Lineage (NCBI taxonomy): Eukaryota > Metazoa > Chordata > Mammalia > Chiroptera > Vespertilionidae > Eptesicus > Eptesicus fuscus. Next base: position 99,077,936 of record NC_072476.1, on the reverse strand, counting down.
TATAGATTTAACTACACATTTTTTGTTTGACCATCTGATAAATCATCTTATACCTAAAAATTTTAGGATTATTAAGCCAATTCTTTCACTTCATTCCCTGTAAGCCCTGTGGACCCGTTAGTATTTGATCCACATGTCCTTGGATTCACATGTCTACTTTAATATTAAAGGTTGTATATTGGATATATACAATTCAATGTACTAAAATGGTATTGTTATACAGATCTCATTCCAAGTCTTACATTTTTCATTAAATGGTATGTTTTTTAAATATGCTAATGATTATATACTTAAAGACTTTAGTTTCTTCCGGTGCATAGTATACCATAATGATGATCCAATGGGTTTTATTTATTTATTTCCCTAGTGTTAGTCACTGTGTTAAATCCAACTGACTGCTAGCACAGCCCCACTGTGACTCTGAGTGAGCATTTCTCTAAAACGATACAGATTCAGAAATGAAATGACTGTGTCATAATATCTAAATATAATATGGAAATATTTGATCCTTGAAATGGTCTTTGATATTTGGTCCTGTCAAAAAATATCTATGCTTAAGAAAACGTCCCTGGGTTCAGATAGCCCATAATATAATTAATACTTTCCCACTTTTATTATATATTTTGGTCTTTATTTAGTGTCTGTCCCTCTATTTCATTGTCTTTGTCTTTTTCTAAAATATATATATTTTTAATTGATTTCAGAGAGGAAGGGGGAGAGAGAGAGAGAGAAACATCAATGATGAGAGAGAATCATTGATTGGCTGCCTTCTGCACACCCCCTACTGGGATCAAGCCTGCAACCAGGGTTTCACAAGCCAATGCTTCATCCACTGAACCAAACCAGCTAGGGCTGTCTTTACTCTCTGTCTCTGTTCAATATTAACATAAATCTATATAACTTTATATTTTAAAAGAATGAGATTTTAAAGGAGCATATAGTGCAACAGTCAACCAAAATTTCTGGCCTTTTATGCAGTGAACGAAGTATCTATCATGCTTCAGTTTGGGAATTGTGCTAAGAGTTACATGACTGTGTTATAATATATTTAAAAGCATACAATCTCACTTGTATCTACCAACCAATGGCACACATGGAGAGTAAATGGTTGGAGTGTGACTCTGGGGTGTAGCTATGAAATAAGGATTTGTAATTAGTTTACATAGAACCAAATGGTCTTACTCTTCTTCTTTTTTGTGTGTGTGACTGCTTAAAAATACAACTAATATATGGCTATATAGCATATTGCTTGCCATAGATTCATGAAGTAATAAAGAAATGTTCATGTGGGAAATAGATTATGTTTAATTTGTTGAGTGCCAATCAAAATGTAGCTGGTTCTTTGGTTGATGTAGCTCTTTAAAATTTAAAAAGTATAGTGGTATAGCCAATGCTGACCTTTAAATCAGTTTGGAGATTGATGTAACAGTAGTCACTTATGACTGATACAATTAAGCATAATTTTTTAACACATATTTTCAAAGATTATAGTCAACTCACCTAATTTGTTATTTCATTTTGTCCATATATTGGGTTTCATCCTTGTCTACTAAACATTGTGAAGGACATAGAAGGCAATATTACTTTCCAATCTTCTGTAGATTTCCTGCTGTAGCTGGCTCACTCCTCTGAGGCAATTTCTTGCATTCAAATTTAGTATATTATAATTTTATGTTCCTTTGTTTTAGCAATTTGCTGCTCCTCCTGCTGTTCGAGGATCATTATATGCATGTGTACAGAGTCAGTCACTCCTCCACTTAGATTTTTAAAAATTTCCTACTCAAGTGCATTTGTTATTCAAATACCACTTTGCCCTGGTGGCTGCTACCTCCCATTATTTTCTGACAGCTGGAGATGTGCCGTTAGGTTCTACGCTCTGGACCTCGGTTCGGATTTCTCCTGGGCTGTGCTGCCTCTCTGATTTCCCTTATGGGCTACATCCTGCTTGGCTGCTGGAGAGTTCTGCCTTCTGTCTGTTTGTTTTCAGGCTCATTGGAATGTATTCACAAATGTGGCTTGTTGTTCTTTTCAATGGGATCCATACTTTTATTTTTCCTTTTGTATTTCTACTGTCCCTGTATCTGCAATCATTTCATAATTTCTTGTGTCCCCCCTGCATAATATTGTATTCATTCAGATGTTAAAAAAAAAAAATAGAAATGGCTTTACATCTGCTTATCAAATAATTCTCCCCTGTCTCAACCAGAAGGACTCACAGATCAGCTTTCTAGCCCAGACTAATGGCTATCCTCAAAGCTGTTGCTATTGCCTGGCCAGCGTGGCTCAGTGGTTGAGCGTCGACCTGTGAAGCAGGAGGTCACAGTTCATAGCCGGTCAGGGCACATGCCTAGGTTGCGGGCTCTATCCCCAGTGTGGGGTGTGCAGGAGGCAGCTGATCAATGATCTCTCTCCCTCTCCCTACCTCTCTGAAATCAATAAAAAATATATTTAAAATAAACCTGTTGCTATTGAGTGTGGTCATTTCTTCAATCATTAAGTATATAGTAAGCACTTCCTCTATTGCCTCAATAACTACTCTGTTCTGGAAAACTCATTTCATAACTAAGAACTTTTCAGACCATTCTTGATTTTACCTTCTCTGTTTATTTATTGAAAGTTAGTGCAAAAAATCAGATTTGTGTAAAATAGCTTTTACATGTGCTTTTTCCATATTCTAACTTTTTTAGTTTTTTTTTAATTTAACTTTAATATATATTTGAATACATATTTTTCTTAGTCTTATGGGATTTTTTTAATAGAAAATTTCAAATACTGTTATATAACTAAATCAGAGCCTTCAGATCTTTCAAGTTTTGGTTTTATATTATTGTCTATTTTATATGTCTCCTTTAGAACAAATTTTATTACATAGACAATACCATGTTATACTGAAAATCACTGTAGGAATAAAGGATAAAAGTAAATATGAGGCAAAATATTATCATAAAAATGATAATTTAAAAAATATATATTTTATTGATTTTTTTACAGAGAGGAAGGGAGAGGGATAGAGAGTTCGAAACATTGATGAGAGAGAAAAATCAATTAGCTGCCTCCTGCACACTTCCCACTGGGGATGTCCCCGCAACCAAGGTACATGCCTTTGATTGGAATCGAACCTGGGACCTTTCCATCCGCAGGTAGACGCTCTATCCACTGAGCCAAACCAGTTAGGCCAGATGATAATTATTAAAAAGACGCCTGGCTGGTGTGGATCAATGGTTGAATGTTGACCTATGAAATAGGAGGTCACAATTCAATTCTCGGTCAGGGCATATATCTGGGTTGTGCAGGCTTGAACCCCCAGCATGGGATGTACAGGAGGCAGCTGATCAATGATTCTCTCTCATCATTGATATTTATCTCTCTCTCTCTCTTTCCCTAACTCTCAGAAATCAATAAATATATATTTAAAGAAAAATGAAAAAGAATATTTTTTTAATGTAAATGACTATCATTTTACTTTTTTCATATATTTTAAAATATACTTTTTATAATGTTTAGTATTTTATCAGTAACATTTTGTACATAGTTAAAAATCAAGTAATGCTCTAAGTTTATTATTAAAAAGAGTTCTTATGCCTCATCTCCCCAATTACTAGAGGGTATGATTTTATATATATAGGTATATTTATAGTATATATGTGACTATTAATAGATTTCATTATATGTATATGTGCATATAATTATATTTCCTAAATAGTATGTTTATACCATTATTTATATGTTTTCATTTTTACATAATTGTTGACTAAAGGACATTAATATTTAGAACTTATTCATACATCTCCATTACATATGCATTTTGAAATTCTAGCTAATTCATATGTCTCCTCAACACATTGAAAAATAACTAATTAAAATGCAAGGACAATAAAGAATTACACAGATATCCACATTTATGATTTGAATTATTATTCTTTACCTTCTATATTAGCTTGTATATATCATTATTTTTTATTACCGTAGATTAAGAACAAGACATTCATCCATAATTGTTCTACCAATAGTAGCTATATGACTTATTATTTATTGTGGTTGATTTTCATATTATTTTTTTATATTATGAAAACCCTTACATGTTAAATGAAAGTGAGTGTGTGTGTGTGTGTGTGTGTGTGTGTGTGTGTGTCTATGCGAAATGTTTTCTGAGGAGAATCTTTCTAGTTTTTAGGAAAAAATTTCAGAGGTCTATGTGTAACATTTTTTTAAAGAAACCTTATCTATATAAATAAGATACAAAAGATAAATCTGTGAATCAGAATTACATGAATAAATATAATATTTAGTAATTGGATTAAATCTAGAAAATAAAAAAGTATTCTCAGATATACAGACACAGGGAATATACACATTTACAGTTGTACCATCACTAAACGAATTATTAAAGAATGTATTTTATCAAGAAGAATATGGAAACATGCAGAATGAATAAAAATAAGCCAATAAATTAATTGGTACATGAAAAAACAATAAATAATTGGCTTTGAAAACATATAATCATTTTTTGGTAATTTTAAAAGAAAATAGGCACTGTAGATTCTATAAACAAATATTTAGGGATGTGGGCCTTTGGTTTGTAGTGTTAGTTAAACTAAAATATATAAACACGAAAAACAGAGATTCTGAAACATTTTAAACTTCTAGAAAGTATACTAAAGTGTAAATTTTATATAGACTCTATAGGGATAAAACATGTTTTATAGCTCCTAAAACAGCAAAGATGATGCTTCAGGGAAGAATAGTATAAGAAGAAAGAAGTACCTTTGGGAAACTATATAGTGAAAAGAAAAAGAAGGAGCATGGGGAATTTGGGTTTCTGCAAGAAACTGGGTTATAAAAAAAAGGAAGGATATACAATTATTCTTTCAGCCCACCTTCCACACAAACAGAAGCAAAATTCCCCATACTTCACCACTCTGACAGCTTACTCTAAAGAAAAATCCTGTAAATCAGCGTAAAGTACCTCCCTCAAAGCACCTTACTAATGACAAAGGGAAAGGCAATAATTTACAGTGGACAAGATTGTCAGACACTTCTTTAACCAAGTGATTAAAGTTAGTCACCACTAATGGGGAACATCAATGCAATGTGTCCCCTGGTCTGAGGCACTGGGAAGGATGCAGAATGTATTCTGTGATAGTCCTGCAAAAAAAAAAAAAATACATTACCTGAATTGAATTATGAAGATAGATCCAAAAAACCTAATTGAAAAGATAGTCTATATAAGATAATGGTATCCTAACTGCAACTTGCTGCCAAATGATTAAAAATATATAGAGTGTGAGAGGAGAGAGAGATTTATGTTTAAAAGCTGTAGCAAATATAGTACAACACTGGCATTGGGGGAAGCAAGTAAAATGTGCATACAGAAAAATTTGAAATTTGGTACTGTTGTTGTATCTTTCCTATAACATCAAAACAAACATTTTTAATTATAAAAGAAAATTGTAAAGTAATGAAAATAGTCCAATAATTATAATTTTAAGAATTCATATAGTAAAATAGTTAAACAAGTAATTTTAGGTAAACATTAAAATGACAAGAAATTTAATAACTAAAGAATTAAAATTAAAAAACAGAAAGAGTGAATAATTCCACAGGAATACAAGGTAACATGAATTTATACATTTTAACATGTACTCAAAAATTAAATTGGCAATAGTACAGATTAATTTTATAAAACATAATGTTATGTGTAGAATTTAGCATATATATATGTATTTATATCTTCCTGTACCAGACAATTAAAAAGTAAACCTGTTTTATTTCTGAATGAAGGGACCATTAAAAAAGTGTTCATTAATAATTCATAAATAAGCATCAATATAATTTAAAATGTAAATATACAACTGATTACATTTCTGACCAAAATTGTATTAATTTATAAATTGATAATAAAATATAGGCAAGTCCAAGTATGTGTAGAGATTTAAGCATGCAATCTTAACCATATTATTTTATGAATTTGTTCTGTTAGCACTAAGAATTTATAAAAAATAGTGTTGTAGATCTCTGTCATTTATCACCACAAGTGTAAATATTCTGAGTTGATCATGAATTTACTGACTTAATAAACAACAGATACATAATTAGTACTTAAATATCTATCAGAAACATCTGATTTCTGGTCCAACATGACAAGTCATCACTCCTATCCACACAACAAGGAAAAAGCTAAAAGACTGAAAACCAACAACTCTTACCTCATCAGGGAATTGAGGTCACAGGGCAAACCCCACTGTGAAACTGAAGAAACACGCAGATGTGGAGAACCATAACTTACTGGGAGCTGAAGCCATCAGTGGAGGCAGTATTGGGAATGATACTTAAAGGCTACTTGTCTAATTGCTATAGAATGAACATGGTCAAGCTGGAGAGATTAGAAACTTCTGGAGGAACAGTGTTATGGAGATTCCTACACTTGCATGAGTTTAACCCCCAAATTCCTATCAGTTGCTAACTCTAAAGATTGGAGAGCCCGGCTGGTGTGGCTCAGTGGTTGAGAGTGGACCCATGAAACAGGAGGTCACAGTTCCATTCCAGGTCAGGGAAACATGACTGGATTTTGGGCTCCATCCCCAATAGGGGATGTGCAAGAAGCAGCAATGATTATCTATGGTAATTGATGTTTCTGTCTCTCCCCTTCTTTGTTACTTTCTCTGAAATCAATAAAAACGTAATAAAAAAATAAAGATTGGAGAAATACCCCATCATGCTTCCAGCAGGGGAGAAAAAAGTAATCACTTAAAAATATGCGCACTGTTCTGCTGTCCTTGTCAAGGGCGTGACCTCAATGGAAACCATTACACTAATACTAACGTGTTTTACAGATCCTAACTGATGTGGGGGAAGTCAAACATAGAGTTTCAGCACCCCAGAGCCTTCTTGCTGAGTTAAAAAAAGCAAAGAAACAAACAATAAATGAAAAACCTGTTAACATCTCCCAAAGTTTAGTGTCGTCTCTAATTGAGAACTAATAGAGTTTAACATTAAAGGAATTTTATCTTTTTTTAAGGAGAGTAGCCTTATTATCTGTCTGCAAGTTTATTCAGCTCAGACAAGCTTTTGCGATGGTCACAGTGACTTCAATATTTTAGGCTTTTGGATAAAAATGCAATGTAATAGGAGTTTAATTGTTCCTCACCTAGAAATGACATTGTGCCCAGACCTTTTGATAAAAACTCAAAAGAATGTTTCAAGATTATATCGCTTCATTTTATATTTCCTGGGAAAAATAAGAATGTGTCTACGTTAGCGCCTTGTTCATGAATTTCTCTACATCTGTTTGCCAAAATCTTGTACAAAATAAAGCAGAATTTACTTATTTCTCTCTCTTTTATTTTACTACTCCTTGCCTCCCAAAGAAACAGCAGTAAGAAATACACGTGAAAATCTGTCAAATCATCAGCTTTCCATTGTCTTATTATTACTAAGCTGAAATCTAAATAGAAAGAGAGCATGTTATATTACCAGGTAATTTCACATGACAAAGGGAAGATCTGATACTGGTAATGGTACATTGAATGACCTTTAAATATAGTTCTCAGGCTGTTTCTATTCGTAAGATTGGTACTGACAAAACACATCCCGAAACACTCTAGCCACTCAAGAGTCTGCAGTCAATATGTAATAAATATAATTTTAAGAAATGGTAAACATATCATTCAACTTGGTGAAAGATGCAATTTGTGAGTTACAGTTCAATTATCTATATCTTTAATCTTCAGTGAATGGGCAGCTCACCTCTAGTCCCCAGAGGCAAAGATAAAAGCATCACATCAAAATACTACTCTGACATCAGAGCATGTTACTAAGAATTCTTTCGGATAAACTTTGTCTATCTACATTGATTAAAATACTATCAGATAATTACACCTGTGATTGAGTGAAATATAGGAAGAACTCTATATTTGTAAACTCAGTATGGTATTTATTTTTGAAAGGGTCTATTTAGAATAAGGCTATTAGGTACAGGTTGTCATTCTTTATTAACTTGGACAACAATGCATTCATTCAGAAGGAAATTCATTTTTTAAGGCTATGCCTCATAAAACTGTAAAAGATATCTAAGTATGATGAAAGATTAGGCTATTTTCTCATGAGAGTCTATCAAAATGTACTTTCAGATTAAATTGAAGATAATCAAAGCTGTAGATTGTGTGTTAACCGTCAATCAGTGAAGCACCAAAGGAGCTCAGGTATATTTCAAAATCAACTGCTAACCCAACAAGCTACAAAGTACCCTAGTTAGTTATATGCTCTCTGAAGACTCCCAAGGCATGTAATGCCTAGGGCTTATAAATGTATAAAGGAAAATCTGTTATATGTTTAAATAAATATAAGATTTATAAGTCTTTCTGATTTTACTGAAACTCATCATATGGCAGTATCATTCACTTTTCATTTTTAATTTTTTATTGAATTTATTGGGGTGATATCTATACTAATAAAAGGGTGATATGCTAATTAGACCAGATAGACCAGATGTCTTCCGGACATCGTTCCGGACATACTTTCTGACAAAGCCAGGGCCTGGGCGAAGCTGCCCGGGGTCCCGGGTGCCTGTGACCAGCCCGAGTGGCGCTACCCAGGGTCCTGGGTGCCAGCCTGGGAGGCACTGCCCGGGGCCCCAGATGTCTGCCCGGGTGAAGCCGGCCTGGGTCCCAGATGCCTGTGGCCAGCCAGAGGGAGGGAAGCCCAGGTCCTGGATGTGGGGGCTGAGGCAGAGGTGGTTAGGGGTGATCAGGCAGGCAGGTGAGTGGTTAGGGGCAATCAAGCAGGCAGGCAGAATGGTTAGGGGTGATCAGGCAGGCAGGCAGGCAGGTAAGCGGTTAGGAGCCAGCGGTCCTGGATTGTGAAAGGGCTGGATTGAGCGCGCCCCCCCTCCCTGAACCCCCAGTGCACTGGGCCTCAAGTCTATATAATAAAAGCCTAAGCGACCATTACGGTGGAACAACTAGAACAACTGGTCACTATGATGTGCACTGACCACAGGGGGAGCGCCGCTCAGCCAGAAACCGGGCTCACAGCTGGTGAGTGCAGTGGCAGTGGTGGGAGCAGCGAGCGAAGCAGTAAGGAGCAGCGAGCAGGCGGGCAGTAAGGAGCGAAGGCTCCTGGACTACAAGAGGCCTCAGGCCAGGCTGAGGGACCCCCCAGGCTCCAGTGCATGAATTTCATGCACCGGGCCTCTAGTATTCATATAATTATAAACATTACTAGAGGCTCGATGCATGTAATTTGTACAAGAGTAGCCCTTCGCAACCCCGGCTGCCTCGGCCGCTCTCGCAGCCCCGGCTTCCTCTGGAGGGTTGTTCCACTGTTTGGCCATTCGGTCGATTTGCATATTATGCTTTTATTATTATAGATAATTAGAATGGAATTTACTACATTTTAAATATTATTTCTTAGACCTCAGTTTTGATAATAAAATAGTGGTAGTGCAAACAACATGACAACATGACCCACCTATGTCCCTCCTTTGATTGCAATGTATAAATACAGATGTAACCTGCCATTCTTTGGAGCATTATCTCAATTCATTGAGGTTCTGCTTCCTGGCATATGTTGACAGTTTGGCTCAAATAAACTCACTAAAATTCTTAAAAAACAAACAAACAAACAAACAAATAAATAAACAAACAACATGATGTTTCTAAAAAGATATACCCAATTTGAGTAAAGAAAATAATTATTTTTTCCTTCCATTCTATAGTTTCCTTCCTTTCTTCCTTCTTTTTTTCTCTTTTCTTTATTTCTTTCACATCAAAATTTATTGAATGTTTACTATATGCCAGATACTACTACTATTAAAAAAAGATATCTGCTCTTGGGGGCTTATATTCTGTTTGGCATGGCAAGAAAAATATATACTACAGGATGATATGTGCTAATGAAAAAGGACAACCAAAGTAGTTTACGTGTGATTGTTAGTTTAGAGACAGGCATGGGATCTATTTGTAGTAGTCAGTTAGGTGGGCAGGATGAGCTTCAGTGAGAAAGTGAGATTTGTGAAAATACAGAAATGATCAGAGAGTCATCCAGGCAAATATCTGGGGGATATACATGCCTGGAGTGTGTGCTGAAAGAACCAGTCTATCATTTCACCACAAATGTTTCTCCTTTCCCATGGTAATCATGACATCAGTGGATGGCAACATGCTACAGTGACAAGGAGGTGAACTTTTGGGTCAGAGAGTCTTGGATTTGCACATCTTGGTCCCTACTTACAAGTTAGTAAATGTAGACAATCAATTCCTCTGCCTCGATGGAGGTTGTGATCCAATGAATAGATGAACACATGCAAAAATAAAAAGTTGCAAAAATAATAGATTACCATTATATTTATAGTATTGACATATAGCAAGACACAGTGACACATGCATTTTTCCAACCTCTCCAAAAATGGACTGGGAAGTTTACATCAGATAGAACATCTTGTCCCTTAGAAATGGGCAAATCGCAGTGATATATTAGAGCTATTGGACCCTCAATGTGTGTGGTTTTCATTCTGTTAATTGCCATTTTATCAACACATTCTTTATTCCCACAAAAAAAAAGATTAAATGTCTCAATATGAAGGTTTAGTTTTGCCTTTCTATAATAGAAGTTTTATTTTAAATTGTATATTAAGTGGTAGCTATAATTCTAAGTATATTTTCCTTTCTTTATGAGACTATCAGAAATACTAGGTGGTACCGGTTAATGCAGGGTTTTTTTTTCAATAGATGGAGTTACACATATGTTGATATATATGCAAGTTGATATGTATGCTATTTTGTTGTATTGACAACAAAGCTTCAAAACTTCATATGTCAAATTTTCTGAAGGTGTTAATATCATAGATATTTTTACACTTAAAAATGTCGAGTTTCATGCCAAAAAAAAGAGCATTTGTGGGAAGTTTTAATTCATTACTTTATTTTGAAGAAAAAGTTATTGTATATTTCAGGAAGCTTATGGTGAACATGCTCCATCTCAAGATATTTGTGAACACTGGTTTAAATGCTTTAAAAGTGATGGTTTTGATGTGAAAGACAAAGAACGTCCAGGTCAACTGAAAAAGTTTGAAGACCAACAATAACAAGCATTATTGGATGAAGATGCGTGTCAAACTCAAAAACAGCTTGCAGAAAGATTAAACATTGCTCAGAAAACAATTTCCAATCATTTACAAGCAATGGGAAAGATTTTAAAGGAAGGAAAATGGGTGCCACATCAACTGAACGAAAGACAAATGGAAAACCGAAAAGTCATCAGTAAAATGTTGCTTCAATAGCACGAAAGAAAGTCTTTTTTGCATCGAATTGTGACTGGCGATGAAAAGTGGATTTATTTTGAGAATCCCAGATGCACAAAAACATGGGTTGATCCAGGTCAACCATCAACATGGACTGAAAGGCCAAATCGCTTCGGAAAAAAGACAATGCTCTGCGTTTGGTGGGATCAGGTAGGTGTGGTGTATTATGAGATTCTAAAACCAGGTGAAACTGTTAATACTGATCGCTACTGACAACAAATAATCAATTTGAATCACACTTTGATTGTGAAATGACCAGAATGTTCCAGAAGACACAGCAAAGTAATTTTGCTTCATGATGATGCACCATCACACACTTCAAAAACAGTTAAATACATGTTAAAAGATCTTGCCTGGGAAGTATTAACCCACCTGCTGTATTCACCAGACCTTGCTCCTTCAGATGACCACTTGTTCCAATCAATGGCACATGCACTTTCTGAGCAGCACTTCAAAATGTATGAAGAAGTGGAAAATTTGGTGTCTGAATGGTTTGCCTCAAAACAAGAAAAGTTCTATAGGGACGGTATCCACAAATTACCTGACAGATGGGGAAATGTGTAGCTAGTGATGGACATTACTGTGAATAAAGCACTTTTGATGGTTCTCTTGAAATTACCGTGTTTTCTTTGATTACAAAATCTGCATTATTAACCAATATACCTAGTAAATTGATCAGTATGGATTTTGTTTTTTTGTTACCTGCTTAAGGTTTATCATGCTAATATAATTACAAGAAGTTCATGTTTCAGTAAAATATAAGGTTGGCAAAACTAATCAGGAGGTACCATTATCTTCTCTGGAGAATAATAAAAAACAGTTATACAATTTTTTTCCATTGCCATGATTTTTGGAGATATCAGCTTAAGTAGAAGAAAGAATCTGTTGAAATATAACTTAACAGAGTTTGAAAATCACTCACCCTTAATAAGCAAGAAAAGCCATGCAGTGTCTTATTTAATTCCTTTAATAATTTATCATTTGAATCTCCCCTGCCGGGAAGTTACAGAGGGTAAGTTACAACATTGTTTTCTTTTCCTCTCATACCCTTTAACTGAAAACTACATCAAAGATAGATCTGAGCTGCTCAGAATAAATGCCACATTATTTTTAAAGCAGTTATTTTAAAAGATGGATTATTTGACAAGACCACAGGATATATTTTAAGAGGTGAAAGTACCATATTTAACATTGGCTTGGAGTTTTATTTCTGCATTTAACATGGCTTTGAGAGAATAAGCATATTAATTTTGGTCTACTTTAAAAATTCACAAGTAATTGCTTTTCTATGCAAAATTAATCTATGGATTAATAAAAAAACTGAATCTGCCAGAAATATGGATGAAAATGTCTGTAACAGACAAATCTCATTCTCACATTCATTCGTAAACATTATTGATGATGCTCTCCAATTTGCAATATTTAAGACTAGAATCTTCAGTGAATGAGAAAAATTTTCTTTTTTGTTTTAGTCTGCACTTAGCATTGAATAAAAATAAGGAAAATGTTCAATAAGCCAGTATAATTTATAAATTAGAGTGTAAATCAACTATTACTTTAAGTTTATATGGTCTAAAAACCTCAGCCAAGAGAATTTATTTTACAGGTTCTGAAGTTTACTCTTCTGGGCATTTGGGTCAGTACCATTTCTGGCCCAAGAATTTGATATAAAAAATCTCAATATTAAATGAATATTTTATACATAAAGTGCATATCTACAGAAATGTCCTCTAAACAGTGCATGATAAAATACTTAATTTTATGTCAATATTATTTTTCTTAAAATAGGGTAAAAATATAGAAAAATACCAAGAATTACTATTCCTTCCATTCAGTTGTTAAAATTCTCTAGAACATTTAAAAATATCTCTTGGCTAGACTCATCGACTCATACACTCTGCTCTAATTATTCCCTATCCAAGGCAAATTAGAGAATTTCATTGAATTTTATGTAGAGTCCTGCAGCTACTGAATTAGAATTTTTGGCATGCATTCCTAAGACAGGAGAGAGAATATAAACACCTCACAGTCAATTTCTTGGAAGCAAAATCTCTGTAAAGACAAAAATATATTTACAGCTATCAGGGACAAATGCCTTTTTTGATAAGATATAAGCTTCTTTTTTGCAGTTCATCATTTTGCTCTTCTTATGAACATAATGCTTATTTTATTGTCGGTCAACCAGAATGTACACTTGAAGTCACCAGTTTGAAAACGGGGCAACCCTTGTTGCTATTTCTACTTCACAATGACAACCTTTTCCTGTTATTTGCACAGGCAGCTTGGATCATTCTAGCATGCAACATGATAAGGAGGTTAATAGGTTATGTGACAAGAGTCAACCAAGTTTATATGGACTTTCATCAAATTATTTGAGTAAAGGAGAGGGTGATGTCACAGCCACCATCCTCCCACAAAGAGCAGCAATCAGACCGTATCCACAACAAAAACATCTCTGGGAGAGCTTTAGAGTCTACTTTTGAAATTTCACACCCAGCCGCATGGCCCAGTGGTTGAGTGTCAACCTATGAACCAGGAGGTCATGGTTCTATTCCTGGTCAGGAGACATGCCCCAGTTGCTGCTCCATCTCCAGTGTGGAGCATGCAGGAGGCAGCATGTCATCATTGATGTTTTTGTCTCTCCCTTTCTGAAATCAATAAAATACATATTAGAAAAAATTTCAGCAACATGGTGAAGCAAAAAAACCTGAAAATAATGACATGAAATGGGAACAGATTCATTTTTTTTCTGTATCATCCCATTCTCCAAATCAGCTTATCTCAGTGCCAAGAGGGAATTCTTCAGCTAGAAATAGTTCCCTTTACCAGGAAGAGGAGAAAAGAGAGAGCTACCAGATTCTCCAGCCTGCTGGGACACAACAACATGAAGGACCCACTTTGGTTTCATTCCATCCAGAGACAAAGCTGAGACACATAGAGATGGCTAAGAACAAGGAAGGATATCAGGAGATCCCATATCAGCCAATGCATCAGAGCAACACTTACAAGCATCATGTTGAATGGTCAGAATTCCAAATCAGATAACATATGTAAAGACCATCCACAGGGAGTGTAAATAGAAGGTTAATATCTTCACCCTGACTCTCAGCCTTTTCAGTTCTTTCATAAGTCAGCATCATTTGTATATGAATGGCAGACAATATAATTTGGTTATCTAGCAGGCATTTCTCTCCTTCCCTGTGAAAAACTAAAACAAAACAAAATATTTTTCTGAATGACAAGGATAATCCCATGACACTTCCCCAGATATTTGCTTTTTCAGCTTGGTTTGCCCACTAGACGTGCCACAGCTAGTACATATTCACATCTCCTATAAAGCGAAGTCTTTTGGTGGGCTTCTGAGAGAGAGAAGACCCACCCAAAGAAAGCCCCTTTCGCTGCTCACTCATACTCTCTCTTTGAATTTAGGCATGAAAAGTAGAGTTGAATGAAGAGACAACATAGTGAGATTCAGGGCAACACACTGTGAATTGTTGAAAAGAGAAATAGACTGATTAACTTACTGACCTTCTACTTGTATAAAATCCCCTGTCTGTAGACTAAATAAGTCCTTATTTCTTTAGTCACTACTGGGATTTCTGATTTTTGTAGTTGATATAATTCAAAATCAAATAATCAGTTGCTGTGCATGTGTATATTTTCTTCTGAAGTCATGGTTACGGATGTGCTACAATTTAAAATCAATAGTGTTAATATCAGTTATTCAATGTATAAATCCAATATTGTTTGGAAAATCTAGGACATGAGTAACTACGTCAGGCCTAGTCCCTGCCTTCAGAGATCTTACAGCATATTGAGGAGAAAAGAGCAAGATTACATGTGACATTTGGGGCCAGACTTTATTAATTCTCCTCAAACTCCATCCTTTCCCTCTGATCTTGAAGGATCCTGTCACTGCCTCTAATATGGTAATCTGTGCATATTTGAGTGTGTTTACAATAGTCTCTTTGTTTCAAGAGTGTTACCCAGTATCAACAACATTGTTCTCATCTAATGCCTTGCACAGAATATTATCTATTAAAAAAGCCTCATTCACATATTCATAAAAAAGCCTCATTCACATATTATTTAATTTATTTAGTAGACATGTCTTAAACAGTAATTTATGGGCAGATTTGTGACAGGGAGTAGGGATATTTTTGAAATTAAAAAATACACACTTTATGCTCTTTAGGAGCTCTTGGTTTTCTTTCACAAATTAAAGAAAATGCATGATATACTTTTAAAATACATTATTACAAATGCATTATTAAAATAATCAACACACCACCACCACCACCACCAATTATAATGTAATAACTCTGCCAGAAGACTTGCAAACTAATTCATAGAAAATGATACATATAAGCTGAGCTTATATGTAGAATATGTTGTATTTGGAATAAGAACAGGAACAGGAACAAGAAAAAAAAGATCCAGAAAAGGACCAAAAGGGAGTAAGGGCAGAGGAGTGGAGGAATAGGAGAAGGAGGATGGGGAGGGAGAAGGAAGAAAAAGAAAAAAGGAGAATGAGAATGGCAAAGAGGAAAAGAAGAAAGAAAAAGGAGAGCATTGTCGGAAATGCGAGGTGCATGGAGACTTAAACAGATTTGGAAGTTTGAGAAGTAAAAGACATACTTTGATGTGCTACTAGTTTAGATAGCAGTATAATATTAGTTTAGAAAGATTTTTGTCAGTGCAATCTTGAGTCACTTCATGAAGGGGATATGTTCTGAGAAATGCATCTTTAGGTGATTTCATCATGCAAATTTCATACAGTGCACATACACAAGCCTAGATGGTATAGCCTGCTGCACACCAAGGCTATATGGAATAGCCCATTGCTCTAGGCTACAAATCTGTACAGCATATTACCATAGGCAGTTGTAACACCGGGGTAAGTCTTTCTGTATGTAAACATATCTAAGTATAGAAAAAGTACAGTAAAATACTCTATAAAAGGTAAAAAATGGAACTCTTATGTAGAGTACTTACCATGAATAGAGCTTGCAGGACTGAAGTTGCTCTGTGTGAGTGAGTGAGTGATAAGTGAATGTGAAGGCCTAGGACATTACTGTACACTACTATAGACTTTAAAACTCTGTCCCACAATCCCCTCCCCCACCTCCTGACAGGTTCAGAAATAGAACATCAAGGCTGTCAATGCTGCTTTATGAACAGCTATAAATTTTAATTGATCAAAATATCAAGGAGAGAGAGAGATTTTTTGAAGAGATATTTATAATCTCATGTTTATTACAGCATTATTCAAAATAGTCGATATTTAGAAACAGTGTAAATGTGCAAACATAGATGAATGGGTAAAGAAAATGTGAACATACATATATAATGAAATATTAAAAATATAGTGAAATATGTAATAATGATATGTGTAATAAAATATTCAGCCTTTAAAAGGAAGGAGATAATGCCTTCGTTTATGGATAAAACATTGAGGATAAACCATTTACGTTATATGGATAACTCTTAAGAAAATTATGCTAAGAGAAATAAACCAGTTACAGAAGGACAAGTACTACATGATTCCACTAACATGAAGTATCTACAGGAGTCTAACTCAGAGCAGAGTAGAGCAGAGGTTGTTAGGGGCAGGTGCTGAGAGGGAAATGGGAAGTTGCCATTAACAGGCATTAAGTTGAAGCTTTGATGATTAAATTCTAGAGGTTTGTTGTGCACTAATGTGCCTATTGTTAACAATACTGAATTATGCACTTCAAAATGTGTTAGGAGGGTAGGTCTCATGTTTAGTGTACTTACCACAATAAACAAGCTACTTAATGCCATAGTTCTCTTGATAACCTTAAAATTAGCAGTTCATAGTTGATTCAGCTTTTAGCATAGACTCCTAAATTCCATTATAGAATCATTCTATCTGAGTGTCTACACTTATTTTGAAAAAATAGTACATGAAGTCCCCAATGAGAGAAGACTTGTGGATGAGATATTTTTATGTAAACTGCATATGTCATGGAAGTGCTTAAACTTCCATTTGTGTAACCAGTATTTGAACAAGCCTGCTTTGCGTTAAAATGGCATCTGGGAATAAATCTCAAGTCTACTTTAATACAAACCATAAAACTAACAATTAAGAAAAAAGTATTCTAGGCTTTACAGAAATAGCTACAAGACAAAGGGGCAATGAAACATTTTCAAAAGAATACTTAATAAAGTACTTTAGCACACTGTGATATGACTCAGAGTTATGACAGTATTGTAATGGCAATCAAATGACTCAGCGATGTATGATGCTAGAGAAAGCAGGAGACCCACAAAGGTTCCATTGCCTGTAATAATTTTAAGAGTGACTGTGCAGTTTGAGATTGCTTGAATTTTTTAGGTGAAATGCAACTCTTTTATTACATGACTCTCATCTCCATTTGTGAAGCTTTATGCCAAATAAAATTGGGTATGTAAACTGATAATAATATCCTATCTAATAAAAGAGTAATATACAAATTAACCATCACTCTGCGACAAAATGGTGGCACCCATAGTGGCCAGGGCAGACGTCCGTGGCATCACCCAGCAATGCGAGCCCAGCATCCGCTCCTTGGCTGGGGAGGGAGAAGAGGGGCCTCTGGCCAGAGGACTGGGCGCAGGACGCTGAGCTCACGGCCCAGCGTCTGTGCCTCAGCTGCACTGAGGGAGGGAAAGGGCCTCTGGCCAGAGGCTGGGGCGAATGACCCTGGGCTTGCGTTACTGTGAGCCCAGCGTCCCTGCTCCAGCTGCACAGAGGGAGGGTAGGACCCAGAAAAATGGATCTTTCCAGTTCCTGACGCTGACAGAGCCAGAAAAAATGGATCTTCCCAGTTCCTGACACTGATGGAGCCCTATGGGTGCCAGGGTCCTCCTCCTGCAGCCCCCAGTCACAGCCTGGCAGCCCCAGTTGCAGACTGGAATGCCCCCACCCGCAGTTTGGAGGCGACCAGCATGGCGCCATGGCAGGGGTGGGGGTCCGGCAGGCTCACTACAGACATCAAATCGCTGCCACCGTGGCCTTCCCCCTGACCCGCTTTGCACACAGTAGTACGATCCAAGGGGGTGATTCCTGAGGTGCGGCTCCCACGGCAGCTGATGTGCACCACACTGGCAGGGAAGCGGGACCTGGGAGCCCAAGCCCCTGAGTACCCGAGCTGCCGAGCTGCCAGGCATCAAGGGCCAGGGCCCTGAGGAGGCCCCAGGAAAAGCATCTTCCCAGAGGCTGCGCAGAGGGAGGGGAGGAGCCTCTGGCTAGAGGCCGGGGTGAGGGATGTGGGCGTCTTTGCAGGCTGGGCTGAGGGACACCCCCCACCCCGCACCCCTGTGCATGAATTTCGTGCACCGGTCTTCTAGTTTATTATATTATAATATAAACTAGAGGCCCAGTGCACAAAATTTGTGCACAGGTAGGGACCCTAGTGGCTGCCAGATGCTGGCCGGAGCCTCCCTTCCCCCAGCTGCTGGCCACCACTGCTGACTGGGGCCTCCCTTCCTGCGGTGGGCCAGCTGGCCCCCTCCCCTGATGGAACTCTGGTCGAGGGGACAATTTGCATATTAGGCTTGTATTATATAGGATTACCAGCTGGAGTTTGTTGGCTCCCCCTCAAGCTTAACAAAATGTGCTGTGTTATCCCATGCTTTTACTTGGAAAGAGATGATGATAGATAGATGATAAATAGATAGATAGATAGCTAGATAGAAGCAGATAGAAATTTCAGTGGTTTAAAATAACCTTATATTTAAGAGACAGAACAGTTAAAAATCAATAATTTAAATGGAGAGTTAACATTATTTCTTAAAAATTAAAAAGGAGGGAGAGTGGAACTGGATGAAAGAGAGGGAAGAGATTAGCCAAAGAACATATATGAATAACCATGGACACAGACAACAGTGTAGTGATGGCCAGAAGGAAGGGGTATTGGGGCTGGATTGTGTGTGTGTGTGGGGGGGAAATGATGGGGGATGGGGGCATCAAAAATAGTGTCAACAATAAAAATAAAGAAAAAAATAGAAAAATCTAAACCCTTTTCATTACAAAAAAAAAAAAATCAAGTTTTAGTTTGTTATATATATCAACAAATACAATGTTGTATATCTTTGTATATCCCTGGTTACTATTAATTCGAGTGAAATCTACTCTGAGAAATAACAGGTTTTTTGAGCTGAAAAGCTGCATGCAGAGAGTTAGTTTTCTATTGACTCATAATGGTTTACTTTTCTATTTTGTTTGGGGATATTCTTTTTCTGCTCTTTCTAATCTGACTGAAAACTCCAAAATAAAAGTTATCAAAGTAAAGCTTATTTGTACAGTGAGTGAGGTGGAAGAGAGAAACTAACATTTTTATAAGAAACTATAGAGCTCTGCCAAACCCAGGTGGAAAAACTAAATAGCCTAACCTGTCCATTTTCAGATGAGGAAAGAAAAGACACGGCAAATTAGCTGAGGTTACAGGGCTGATTAGAGTGTCATCTTGTATTTCAGAAAACTTTCTGCAATGGCAGAGAATAACATTGACTCTCAACATTTTAAGTTTTTTCTACAGTGAGCATTGATCATTTATATTTTTATAGACTATAACCCATTATGAACAGTTGAGTTTATCTGATTTATGATTTTTGACATGATAAAAAATAATGAGCCACAATAGTAATGGACCTTTTCCCATTCTCTCTAACAAGGACTCCTGGGAGAAAAGGGTCATGACTATGGTAATGCTTTTGCCCAGGTCAGCATGCTATTGGTTCTCAGTAGCAGAGAGATAATTGAAGTCGTCAGGCAAGAAGCTTCTCATATGCCTACACTTCTCATTGAAGACAAAACTGAAATGTATGGACCTTGGAGTATAACAGACTAGAGAGGGGCACTATTCTAGTAAAAGATGTAACAAAATTTATTTTTTTGTGAGTGACCAATATCTTTCACGTATATTATTCATAAGGAACTTTGTGTGTTAAGTCAAACTAAAAGTCGTCTTAATGTGGGAACGAATTGACAGTTTCAGACATCTGCCTCTGATGGTCATAATACATTTTCCTTCAACTTGGTTTTTGCATATTATCTTTTAAATTTTAGTACAATTTGGAGTTAAGAATTCTGATTGATCTGGGTCTGTTTGCAGTTGAAACACTTTTTTATTTTTATGACTATCATCAGAGTTAATTCTAGGTTTTCCATTTTAATAGATTTTGAAACTTACTGTATCATGAGTTACTACATATAAACCCATTTGGTCAATTGAAGTTGTGATTTCTGTTTGTAATTTTTTGAAGTTTACTTCTATGATGATCATGTTTATCGCATACTAATTTAACACAGCATTTGTTGGCACACTATTATGTGCCATGATGAAACTGGTGCATTAATTTAGATTTGCCTCCAGATAAGTGCAATTTCCCTTAATAGCTGGTAGGAGCCCTCCCAAATATCTCTCCAGTCACTTGCTTCCAACTGAACCATGAACACTAAATAAAGTAAAAATAAAAATGCATGGTGATCACAGTGAGAATCTCCCATGATAGTATCTTTTCTAAATTATTTAAGAAAAAGCTCTATCTTCTGATTTTGCCTAATAATTTCTTAATCAAGCTTCTGTGCTGTGTATCATAGGATAATTTTATACTCTGATAAATAACGTTCTTAAAGTGAACCCTTTGCATTCTCTCTGCATTTTATGCTTTTAAGTGTATTCTTTTTTTTCTAATTTTATTTAAAAAATATACAATTCTATGATACATCATCTATATATTATATTGTGTGTACTCCACCTGAAGTCAAACCATCTGTTACCATATATTTGGCTCCCTTTCCTGTCCCCACCTCCTACCCTCTGTCACCCACTGTATTGTTGTCTGTGTCTATGAGTTCCAGTATTATATGAAACCAGAGGCCCAGTGCATGAAATTTGTGCACTCGGGGGAGGGTCCCTCAGCCCGGCCTGCACCCTTTCGCAGTCCGGGAGCCCTTGGGGATGTCAGTCATCAGATGGACATCCTTAGCACTGCCACAGAGGCAGGAGAGGCTCCTGCCACTGCTGCTGCACTCGCCAACCATGAGCCCAGCTCAGGGCTTCTGACTGAGTGGCACTCCCCCTATGAGTACACACTGACCACCATGGAGCAGCTCCTGTGTTGAATGTCTGCCCCCTGGTGGTCAGTGCATGTCATAGTGACCAGTTGATCCGCCATTAGGTCGATTTGCATATTAGTCTTTTATTATATAGGACTAGGGGCCCGGTGCATGAAATTCATGCACTGGGGAGGGGTCCCTCAGTCCAGCCTGCCCCCTCTCACATACTGGGAGCCCTCAGGGGATGTCCTACAGATGGCTTAAGCCCGCACCCCATTGGGAGCGGACCTAAGCCACAGTCTGGCCTCCCTTTGCTTGAGGCAACTGGGCTGATCAGGGGAAGGCACCAGCCCCATCACCCTGCTGCTGCCAAGGTATTTTCATCAACACAAACTCCAGTCCCTTCACCATGAAAAAATGACAACTTTCTTTAAGCATTTTCAAGATGTGTTTTTCATAGGATATGACATTTCTTTCTTTATTTTTCTTTTTATCCTCACCTGAGGATATCTTTCCATTGATATTTTCCCCTTCCCTCCAATCCCAAGCTCAGCCCCTTCCCAAGCCAAAAGCCTCCTCCCCAGGTTTAGGCTTGGGAAGGGGTTCCCCCCAGCACCTCCCCAAGTCTAAGCCTCTGCCCCAGGCTTTAGGCTTGGGAAGGGGTTCCCCCCAGCACCTCCCCAAGCTTAAAGCCTCCGCCCCAGGTTTAGGCTTGGGAAGGGGACCCCACCCCTCCCATTGCAGGCTCGGCCCTTTCCCAAGCCTAAAGCCTTCACCTGATGGCTGGCTGAGAGTGACCTGGGTGCCGAGGAGGTTCCCCGTACCCAGGTATGTATGCAAATTAACCGCCATCTTGGTTGGTTTAATTTGCATACTCACTCTGATTGGCTGTGGGCATAGCGAAGGTACGGTCAATTTACATCTTTCTCTATTATTAGGTAAGATAATATGGTTCTTAACTTTTTCTTTTTGACTTATTTCTCTTAGCATAATATTTTCAAGGTCCATCCATGTTGTTGCAAATGGCAGTATTACATCTTTCTTACGGCCGAGTGGTATTCCACTATGTATATGTACCACTTCTTCTTTATCCAGTCCTCTATCAAAGGACAATTTGGTTGCTCCATGTCTTCGTCACAATGAATAATGCTGCAGTGAACATAGGGGTCCATATATCTTTGCGAGTAAATGTGAGTTTTTGGGTAGATACCCAGAAGAGGGATTGTTGGGTCATATGGTAACTTTATTCTTGACTTTCTGAGGAAAATCTTTTCCATGGTGACTGTACCATTTATATTTCCACCAGCATTGAATGAGGGTTCCTTTTTCTCCACAACCTACCCAACACTTGTTAGTACCTATCTTGTTGATAATAGTCCTTCTAATAGGTGGGAGGTGTCTTATAATTGTAGTTTTGATTTGCATTTGCCTTGGTTGTAAAATTGAACATCTTTTCATATATCTGTTGGCCCTTTGTATATCCTTTTTCGAGAGGTGTCTGTTCAGGTACTCTGCCCATTTTTAAGTTGGATTGTTTGCTTGTTGTATCCTAATTCAATCTGACTAGTGTCCTAATAAGAAGAGACTGTGAGATAATAAATTTCTTTTGTTTAAGCCACTCAGTTTATGGTATTTTATTAAGGCAGCCTAAATAACTAGATCTGAAGAAGGGGAACCAAGAGGTCACATGGAAATTATTATGAAAAGATAAAAATATGGACATCTTTTAGAGCACACACAGGTTAGGCGCACATTAGTCAGCAATTAGCAGAAGTGCTCAGAAGAATGAGGTGAATGAGACAGACATAGTCTCAGCTATCCTCCAACTTGCCTGCTAAAAAATACAACCCATATTTTTCATGTAAATACATACATATTAATGGGTATTATGCCAAAACACCCTGATTTTTCACTTATGATAGATCTATTTTAATTTGTTAAATGTATAGATATGTAACTATTTTAATAGGTGCATACTCTTTCATTTTATGGGTATATAACAGTTCTAGTTGAAATGCTACTTTTTAGCCATTAGGTTGTTTCTAAGCATTGCTACTATGAAAGTTACAGGAGCAGTGTTTAAAGTATTAGACTTACCTAGAATTAAAATGTTGCTTTTGATAACATCACTGTCATCAGGTTAATGTGTGTTTGATGCAGTAAAGTAAAATTGGGAAAAGTTTAAGAAAACTTCCAGAAATCAATCAGTGAGCCAATCTACAGTAAGCCAGTAGCCTTAAAATGTGACAAGACTCTTTATAAAATTTCAATTCCATCCTCCCATTTATATAACGGGATGATATTACCTTTAAGTTACATTTAGCCAAATGTTAAAATATCATAATGTTGCCTAATTAATATTAAGATGATTTCTTATAATTTGTACAATGTTAGCAGTGCTTTATTCCTCATTGACTAGTATACTGAAATTCAGTACCAATGCAATATGCTTTTCCATTTTGGGAGGAATTTATCTTAGTAGTAGATAGTTCTCTGAAGATGTTTCATAAAAAGTTTATATGCTTATTAGGAAATCAAGACACCTTTTTTTCCCTTTTCTTTAACCAGTGAAAAAGGCAATTTTGTCCACATTGGTATAAAAGAGATTTTATATATTATAAGTTTTTTTCTGAATGAATTCTATTTCTTCTCTTTTCTTTCAGTTAAAAGAAAAATCAGGTTTTATTTATTTTTTGTTAGCACAATAATCCCACCAACATTTAGTTTTATTTACTGGTTCATGAACTATTTCATTAAAAACCATTTCTACTTCATTTTAGCAGAGCTTCTATCCTTCTGTCATTTATATTTTGCCATTAGAGTCTTTGATACATCATGCCCCTTTGAAATGTATTTCTATATATTTGACTGAAGCTTCCTATAACAATGCACTTTTTAAAATGTGATTCATACTTCATGTGAACTGACATGACATGCATTAGATAGGCTTCAAGGAAAAGACGGGATAAGTAAAATTTCTTGGATATATTTGTGTTCTCCATTTCCTGGTGTATTAAGAGCTGCATCATTTCAAATATGCCTTCCTTTAGTGCAGCTAAATAATTCACTGGAAATATTATGTGATTTGCAGGAGAATAGTGCTTGGTCTCCTTATTTTTTCTAACTCTTTCAAAAGAGAGCAGATGTGCCAAAGCAAAATAGACCAAGGATTTTGTTAGCCTTCTCCCTACGTGGAGGAATTCAGAGTACAGTCAAGAGACCCAACAGTTAGTATATAATTTGCAAGAAGAGTGGAAAGCATACTGCAAAATTCAAACATACAATGTGTTTGAATAAGGAGTTGTTCTGCATGCTATCTTTGTTTTTGTTAGGTTCTTAGCATCAACAAAGCAGCAGATGAGAAAATCATTATGGGCCCGCCCAATGCATGTATTCTCCAGAGCAGTTCAAGGAGCAGAAGACCATGTAAAACCCTTGCCATAAAAGCACTATCAAGCCTGTTACAAAGTGCCTTGTTATCTGTGTGGTTCTGTGTTTGTCCTGTAAATGGAGCTCAGGCTTGTTGGTTGAGCCTCTGGGTTCTGTCCAGTGCTGGAACATTATGGACCATTAGAGGGAGTTCAAGGTGCTCTCACTTCCCATTTTTGGGTCAAAGTAGAGATTGAACTTTGTAGCGTGATGCATTAGGTTGTTAAAATTTTATTTTAGGCTCCCACCTGGTGCTTGTTGTTTTTATCTGTCGCCCTCTTTCAGAATTCTAACTAGAAAGGAGTTCCAGCTTCACAAACTAACAAGGTCCACTGAGGCTCTTCCTCTCACACAGTGGAGTCCCACGTCAGATCTCCTCTGACCTAAGCATGAGCAGGTGAAAATGAAACATGGAAAAAGAACCCTGGACTTGAAGTTCAGTGCCTTAGCAAAACAGTCCTGTGTTCAAGAACAGCACCTGCTACAAGATCTGTACATCTTAGGTTTCCACATAAATCTGTGATCTGCTGTGATTGTAGTCTTCCCACCACGAATATGCAGGTGCCTTTATGCCACCAAGTCGCAGCAAGGCTGGCCAGAGCAGGGGCTTTCCACTAAGGATTACAGGTGTACAGTCCAACACTTTCCTGTATGAAGGTGTGCTTGCATGTGTGTTCAGGGGTAGGTGTACCTTAGAGTGTATGTGAAGGTGACTTAAAGCAGTCATAGACACAAGATTAAGAATTTAGCATATTGGGCCGCTGTTAAAAACTGCTTCGCAAACAGCATCTTAAGAATGCAAACCTAATGTATAAAAGAAATAGAGGAATGTGATGATAGAAAATCCCAGGTTAAGAGGATAAATCCTATGTGTTTGGAGAATCCTCTAACATCAAAGCTGAAAATACAAAGGAAGCTGGATATCTACTGAGCAGCATTTTGTTGGGATATTAGCAGTCTTGTCTGTGCTGAAAAAACAACAACAAAACAACAACAACAACAACAACACACACACACACACACACACACACACACACACACACACACACACAAATTATCTAAACCCAAGGAGTGGTCACCTTAAAGTACAAATTAATCTGGGAAGGCATTTGATTTTGTGGTGTGAGCCTTCTGTGGGTCCATGTATTTCAAACACTAAGTCTTTTTACAGAACAGGATGGAGAATTCTGTTTCCTGAAGCAGAACAAATAGTACAGTATTGAGGTGGCAAAAATACAAAGATCAAGAAAGAAGTGTCAAAGGGAGACAGGTTTAGCAATAAGATTGAGAGGAAACATAATAATGGGAAATCAAGGAAGAAGTGAGGACCGGAAGAGCTATATTGCAAGTGTGTAGATGTTATGAACAGGCAGGAAGTCTGAGAGGCCACTTCTGAGAGAAGACGTAGTAGCACTTTATATGGCCGGCATGACCTGGTTTGGGATATGCTGTTATTACGTTCAAATTGGAGAGGCAGATGGACGCCACCCAAAATTGGCTTGGATTTTGCGACTGATGATCACACACACACACACATGCATACATGCACACGCACACAGGAACACATGCACACACATATACACAGAAGTTATATGAAGCTTTATTACATGTATAATCAATGTCTCTGTGGGGAGCAGAACAAGCCTCTCAAGCAAGTAAGGAATGTTTCGAGAGACCAAGGAAAGAAGACTATCCTGAGGTTTTATTGTGGTTAGGGGCTGAGGTCAAGGTGAGGGTTCCCATGGGTGGACAGGAGCTTGTATGGCACACAAACGCAAGAGGACGGGGTGAGACTTAAAACCGTAAGAAGTGAAACATCAATAAGTTAAGTCAGAGTCTTCATTATAACTACCATCTGCTGGGATCTGTTTACACCTTTCTGATGAAATTGTTTAGACAGAAGAGCTAAGCACATGTGAAATGGGAAAGAGAGCCAGACAGAACTCTTGAATCTAGAAAAATTGCAACAAAGTGGGCTGCAGCAAGTACTTAATCTATTTCTCACACTTGTGTTAAAAATATGAAATTTGAAGTTGTCTTAAGTAAATGCCTAATGGTTTTGTGACTTGACAAATGGAGAAGAAAGCCTAGTGACCTGCTCATGTGTATGTACAGAAACAATGTGACAACATAACCGTGCCATTGAGGACTAATTATGGGAAGGTTGCATTGTTTAATAGATGGTGCTGAGACCATTTGAATGAAAAAAGAATCCCTAAGTCCCCACCCCCAATAAACCAGATTTAAGATGCCTTTTCACTTATATCAACACTAGAGGTCCCGTGCACGACATTCATGCACTGGGTGGTGGTGGTAGGGGAATGGGGTCCCTCAGCCTGGCCCGCACCCTCTCGTAGTCCGGGACCCCTCGGGGGATATCTGCCTGCCAGCTTAGGCCTGATCCCCCCGGGCCTGGCAGTCAGACATCTTTCTCACAGTCCAGAGCTCTCACAATACGGGACCCCTTGCTCTTTACCTCCCACTTGCAGTGGAGACAGGAGAGGCTCCCATCACCGCTGCTGTGCTCGCCAGCTGTGAGCCTGGCTTCTGGCTGAGCAGCGCTCCCCCTGTGGGAGTCCACTGACCATCAGGGGGCAGCTCCTGCGTTGAGCATCTGCCCCCTGGTGGTCAGTGCACGTCATAGCGACCAGTTGTTCTGCCATTCGGTCGATTTGCATATTAGCCTTTTATTATATAGGAGGATTATGAAATTGCTATTTTTTAAGCTTTGGAATGTGGTGGTTTTTTTCTGCAGTGGAATTTTTAAAGCTTTGGAATGTAGCAAAAGTTTGTAATTATATTTTGAAAACCAGAGATCAAAAAGTTAAAGACTTACCTAGTTACAAACATGAAAGGTAGTTTGGGTGGCTTATAGGAGCTTTCCTTTCAAAACAAATGGGGGTATTCCTCTGCATCTCAAATTCATTGTCTCTTTTCTCATGCTTTGGCCTGGAATACAGATGCTGGGTATGAGAGTCTCAAACTAGGAATATTAAATGGGTTCCTGGAAGGCTTTGTTGGGGAGCGATGTCATGAAAGTGTAATATTTTCAGCAACAGGCAAATAAGCTTCCATCACATTTAAGTTTCAATCTTACTTACTTCTTAACTTATAAATTTTATCAGAAATCCTTGCAAAGTAATAGAAAAAAAATAACATTCTTGGTAAAAATATGAGGGAAATATTTACAACCAATTCACAAAATACAAAAGTAGTGTAAACTAGTTTTCAAATTTTCTAACAAGCAATTAAATATACATTATAGTGATAAGGTATTTTCTTAAATCAATATTAACATTTTCCTATTTTTCAGGATACAAAACAAACTTTTAATAGCAGACATTCAGATTTTATAGTAAAAATGTACACTTCTTTTAGTAAGCTGATTTCTAGAAAAATACCATATATTTAAATGGATTTATGTAAATATTTGTAAGTTCACAACATAAGTGTGATTTCTGGGTAAATGTGAATTGTCCTTAGAGAATGAATTATTCAGTAACCATGTAGTAACAAGCCTGTGACTGTGGAATAGTATCATGGCATATAGGCCTTACCTATCCTTTAAAATTTCAACAACAACAAAATGACACCATATATGCATATTTATTTTTTGGCATTTTTCTCTGTTAGTGACATTACATACAACATTTTAATTATTTGGATAGCAGTGCCTTGCATTTTGTACATGAAGTACCAGCATATTTTATACAGTGTTATGGCAGAGACAAGTCAATTAGTCAAATGAAGTTCTTACAACAGTGTCAATTTTTCACACTGACAGAATTAAGTTTGAGCCAAAATTCCCATTCAGGTCCTTCCTTTCCAGAATTTCAAACCAATACATTAAATATGACTTAGTCTAGCACTTGACAAACAATATCTCAGGCAAGGAGAAATTTACTTAGTATGACTTTACAAAGAAATTGAGGAGGTGGATTTGGAGACTTGCAAAATGGGATGTGAAGTGAAAGAAAGAGAGGTGCTAAACTCATTTTACACTGTACGTTCATATAATTGAGAAATAAAGTAATGTGTGCTTAACAGAATCATTGTGTACCATATCTGAAAGCTATTCAAAAGTATAATGACAGAAATAATGACCTCTTATGTATAAAGTCCTAGAAAGGCACTTCGCAAAGTGCCTTTCTTTACTATGCAAAAACTAATGTTGATTTTTAAAACTCAGAACAAATAATGCTTTTAGTTTTGTCGCTATCCATAAATTTATGTAATTCTTTCCCCTAAAAATCCAGTGGCCATTTAGATCTATGTATACAGAGTAAACTATAACATGATATAGAGTAAAAGTATTAAATCTTTTGAAAACACTGAGGGGAAAACACTGTAAAGACAAAGAATAACTGTACATTCTGGAGGATAAGAGAACAATCTGAAGTAACTGTGGTGTGACTAAAAGCAGGGAGGTCTACAAAGAAGCAAAAATTGACAAGAACAGAATGGCAGGAGGTGAATATCCTGTCTTTAGCAGCTTCAAGCCTGAAGGCACACGCAGTGAGCTCTACAGGCAGCAGCCTAAATTCAGATAGAATATCCACAGTCAGGCTGGCTGCAAAGGGGGGAGAGGGGTGGAGAAAAACCACAGGTGCTGCAAAGAGGAGGGGCTGTGCCCCAGAAAAGAGAGCGTTGGAGACAGGAAGTCATGATTCCATGTATGAAATCTGTAAACATCCAACATTCTCAGGGTGAGCCCTAAACCACTTGTGTATGGGATGTAGTCAAAGCGGCTCAGCTATGGATACAATGAATGACTGTAATTGGAGTTGTTGACTAAGAGACAGCATTTCCAGATTATGCCCTATCAATTGATTTGCCTGCTGAAACGAGCAAACAAATGAGAGTGTTAACAGTATTTAATGAACTATACAATGCTTCAATTGTCTTTTTAAAGAAATATTATGCCTATCCTTAAATGAAAAAATAAATGGCATATATGTATAAATAAATATGTGATAAGACTGTTAAAAATTTTTACTTGAAATTTAGTCTCCTGAAGGATGAACAAGTATCTGCTTAGATCACCAGATTATCAAAAGTTATTTTTCTATGAATGACTTCATATCTTTAGTAAAAAAAAAATATTATAGAATACTTTCAGTACAGGTATTTTATACTACTTGCTATTCCTTGTAACACATGACATTTGAATCATTGAATGGTGAATTGTACACATAAAGCCTCAATTGATAGGTTAGTTTAATAAAGTATTTTTTTTTCTTCAGAGACGGTATTTCATTGCTTAATGACCCACCTCCTGGTTATAGAACTGACAGAGAAACTTTCCAAGCTAAAATATCAAAGTGTTAACTTGTCTAGATCTTTGTTATTTCAGAAAATAAGGACATTAATTCTGTGCATGAATCTGCTTTCAGACTTTGCTCAATTCTTCCTCTACTGGAACAATATTTGATAATCCTCTGTGTTGCCTTTACTTGCAATTAGTACTCTGTGTTGTAGCCCTGGCAACTAGACAATCATGATCCCTGCCTTGCATGTTTTGAAAGTAAGAGCAGAGATAGGTAGTTAGGAGTGTGTAGGAAAATCCATCAAAGTTCTGTGTTGTTCCATGGTGATTGCTTTAATACAATCATTATTTAAAAATAATATGCAATTGTTTATACAAATCAAGGCTTGTTTTCATACCTTAAACACATGCTTGGGTTGTAAATGTGTCAGCATGTGTGACAATATGTGACTGGTCTGGGCATGATAACTTCCCTGCTATAAGGAGATTTGCAGAAAGGATTAGCCTCAAACTAGATGTCTTTTCAGACCTGGTTTAAGATTATTGATATTATGTTACATTCAGAGAGTCTAATGAGAGTAATTTAATGTAGTTTTAGTCATTTAGTGTAGTTGAGTAGTTGAATATTTTTTCATGATTTTGTTTCTGATCATATTACTTGTCAGGTTTGAAAGAAAACAAACATGGCTTGGGAATTTTTCCGATAGGTTATATGATTATATTACTGCAAATAATCTTTAACATTACATATTTATAGCTGTATATTTACTGAACATATTTTATTGCATAATACATTGTTATGGCACATACAGATGTGGATTTTTTGCTGATATTTGTCAACTTCAAAGGAACTGCTTTAGAAAACTTTATAAAAATAAAGGATATTTTTTACCTCCATATTCTCTTTCAGTTACTGATAACATAGGTATGAGCTGCCTCTGGCAAGATTTAGTGTGTCTGATTGAGCAGAATCTTTGGGACTTCTTGTCATGGCATTTTCATTGCAATGCCTAGACAA
This sequence comes from Eptesicus fuscus, assembly GCF_027574615.1. NCBI lineage: Eukaryota > Metazoa > Chordata > Mammalia > Chiroptera > Vespertilionidae > Eptesicus > Eptesicus fuscus. The sequence goes on along the minus strand of NC_072476.1, from coordinate 99,046,858 downwards.
GAAGTCTCAAAGATGAAGCTTGTCAAATTAGTGTCTGAGTGTCCCCAGGTAAGTATGCCAAGCAAAATATATGCATAACACCTTTCTTATAATCACTGACTTTAAAAAATTATATCAGTTATAATCCAAACACAGATATGATGTGAGTGAATATTCTATTTGGATTAATTTAAACTCGACACATCAAAGAAAATTCACACATAAGTCACACATAAAGCTGTACTCTGCACTCTCCCTTTCTGCATGAGCAAGGACATCTACACAGTCTCTTCACAGAGGAGCAGTAAATATGCTTTTGTGGAAATATTGGATAAAAGTTTTCTAAGGTGTCAAAATACTGTAAAAGTGTTAGTTTTATTTTTGAGGTATTAGTTACAAAGGGTAAAAATGCATAAATTTTAAGGGCATGATTCAATTTTTACATCTATATAACAAACACCAAGAAAAAGTTGTAGACTAAAAATCCATAGTTTCTATTTATTCTCAGAAATAAATAGAAACATAAATTCACCTGTGTTCTTGCATAATTCATTTTATGCTTCTGTGATATAATCAGAACAATGCTGTTTTATTGTTGTGTAATGTTCCATTGTATGAAGATACCACTTTTGTTGTTAATTTTCCTTTACATAGATTTCTAGATTGCTTCCAATTTTTACTATTATGAATAAAGCTGTTGTGAACAATTTTGGACACGTGCACTCACTTCTATTAAGTATAGACTTAAAACCAAGATTTCTGGGTGATAGGTTAGGCTTAAGGATAGTGTTTAATTAAAAGAGGAAAACATTTTCCCCAAATTGCTTTTGCAATTTTACACTTGCACAAGCAATGTGTAAGATTCACATTTTTTCCACATCCTCTGCATATTTGGTTTGCCATTCTACTTTTAAATCAAATCTTTGCAATTTATATAAAATAAAATATACTTATTTTAACAGACAGTGTTATTAAATTATGCTAAACATATGCAACTCTGCACCAACAAAAACAATCAAGAGAATAAATATTTTTATTGCCTCAAAAGGATACCTTGGTTCCAATATGATCTGGGTACATACCTAAGGAACTGGCAGCAGGGACTTGAAGAAATATTTAATAGGAGCATCATTTACAATAGCTAAAAGGTAAAAGCAACCCAAGTGACCCCTGATGAATAAATGGATTAAAGAAATGCTGTATATACATACAATAAAATAGTATTCAACCTCATGAAGAAATGGAGTTCTGATAAATGCTACAAGGTAGATAACCTTGTGGGCATTGTGCTAAGTGAAATAAGCTAGGCCCAACAGTTCAAGTACTGTATGATTCCATTTAGGAATATCTAGAATTCTCAAATTTATAGGGACAGAATGGTAGTTGTCAGTGGCTGGGGAAGAAGGAATGAAAATCTGTAGTCTAATGGGCATATAGTTTCTGTTTTGCTTGATGAAAAATGTTCTAGAGATGGATGGCAGTGAATATTGCATAATGAGAATGTACTTAATGTCATTAAGCTGTAGATGTAAAATGGTTAAGATGGTAAATTTAATGTTTTGTGTATTTCACCATAGTTTAAAAAAATAGAAAAAAAAGATACCTCTGCTTAATGTCACTACTCATTAGAGAAATGCAAATTAAAACCACAGTGAGATATCAACTCACCTGTCAGAATGGCTATCATCTATACTAATAAAAGGGTAATATGCTAATTAGACCAGGTTGACTGGCCATCTTCCGGATGTCTGACTTCCTTCTGGACAAAGCCATGGTGGTGGGGGCCGAGACAGAGGCAGTTAGGGGCGAGATCAGGCTTGCAGAGGGTTAGAGGCAACCAGGTCGGCAAGGGAGGGCTGTTGGGGGCATTAGACAGGCAGGCAGGTGAGTGGTTAGGAGCCAGTGGTCCTGGATTATGAGAGGGATGTCTGACTGCTGGGTTTTGCCTAAACTGGCAGTCGGACATCCCCCAAGGAGTCCTGGATTGGAGAGCGTGCAGGCGGGGCTTAGGGACACCTCCTCCTGTGCACGAATTTTTGCACCGGGCCTGAAGTCAATAAATAAACAAGTGCTGACGAGGATGTGGAGAAAAGGGTCTGTTGGTGGGAATGCAGACTGGTGCAGCCACTGTGGAAAATAGTATGGAGTTTCCTTAAGAAATTAAAAATGGAACTGCATTATGACTAAGCAATTCCACTTCTGGGAATATATCCCAAGAAACCCAAAAACATTGAAACATATGTATTTCTATGTTCATTGCAGCATTATTTACAATAGCCAAGATTTGAAGAAAACAAAAAAGTTTTGGAAGTAGCCCAAGTATCCATCAGAGTGGATAAAAAAGCTGTGGTACATTTACACAATGGAATACTGGGCCATAAAACAAAGGGAAATCTTGCCTTTTGTAACAGCATGGAAATTAGCCAGTCAGAGAAATACAATACCATATGATTTCACTTATATATGGAATCTAATGGAAAAACAAACAAACAACCAACACTGGAACAGATTCATAGATACAGAAAACAGACTGAAAGCTGTTAGAGGAGAGGTGGGTTGGGGGATTGAGTGAAAAGCTGAAGGGTTAAGCAAAAAGAAAAAAACAATGTATAAACACAGTCATCAGAATGGTGATTGCCAGAGGGAAGGGGTGGGGGTAAGGGAATGTAGAAGAAGGTAAAGGGGGGAAAATGGTGATGGAAGGAGAGGACTGTGGGTGGTGAACACACAATATAATATACAGATGATGTATTGTAGAATTGTACACCTGAAACCCATGTAATTGTATTAACCAATGTCACCCCAATAAATATTAACATTAACAAATATTTTCAATAACACTATTTGTTATGTAAAAATTTATACTGTTGCTGTAATTAAGGAGTGTGTCTAATGTGCAAACCTTGGTGATGCTCAAACCTGGCACACCCCTGAGTGGAGTGCTGAATTCTACTTTGCCATTAGAGAAACAGCAGCTTAGTCATCTGTCATAAATCCCCTTAGAGGTGGCTATTAGTAGAAACCTCTGACTCAACCCAACTCTAAGTCAAGATGTAATTAGCTACATGATGTGCTGTGATGGGTTGCGAGAGAATCAATTTTCATTTTGGAGAAAATGGAATAAATCTGCACCTGCAGGTGACACGGAGGTCACCACTTCGTGCTGGAAATGCCGAGCAAGCCGCAGATGTTCCTAGCTTCATAATTTCGAGATTTGATTACTATGATTAACTGAGTCTACACACCTGAAACTTCTCACCCAGTGACTTTAGCTGGTGTAGAATGAAGTGGATGGAGTATATAAAACTGGCTATTAATGACAATACGTCAATATAATTTCATAGACACTGCATCTACTTAATGATACTCCACCATCATTGTAAGTGACTAATAGATGAACTTGTCATAAAACACTTGAAATAGTCTATGAACCTGCAAATGAAATAGAACTAGGCACAGGAACTTTCCTTTATTGCATACTTACTGTGTATCAGGCAGTGATTCTGTGGGTAAATAGAAGAGCAATGCTGTCTATTTCATGACTACAACAATCCCGTTATTTGGTCTTTATTATTTTTGTTTCTATAATAGGATTTTGAAATTTAAAGAAAAATATGACAAGCAACACTAGTTAAAATGTCATGGCTGGATTGAGGCTGATTGACTTTAAAATCAAACTCTACAATTTTCTCAAAAGCATAAACACATTTTTTTTATATTATACTGATGATAATTTCAGTTCTCTGAAACTATTTATTTTTCTATTAAACATTATAGCAACATAATTTTTCTTTATCCATATTATATGTTTTCAAGTTATAGCATGTGTCATATAAGAAAGCATTTACCACATTATATATGCTTAAAACAAACAAAGAGTGGCATTTAAATATGAATGAGAACTGGAAAATAGCTTATTCAAAGACATAAATAAAAAAGAGATAAAAAGTGTATTAAAAATGATTTTATGGAAACCATGAGTCGGCTATCATTTTTATTATAATAATTAAAACGCTTTTCTTTTTGTGAGAAAGAAACTTAAAATATTAGAGAAAGTATAAGGAAGGGAAGAAAATGGCTAGAGAACTCATCATCTTCCATATCGCTTCCCTTTTATTCTCATTGCACTATAGATCTAGTCTGAAATGACAGAGAGATTATTTGGTGATTACTTCAGTGGACCTGTAATGAGAGTTTTAAGGATAGGGAATAAGTCAGAATGAGCCAGATGTGGGTCAGATGGCGTGGGCTGGGACAGACATGCTTCCAGCAGTTGAATATACTTTTTTCCCAAATGTAGTAGAGAATTTGGCCTTCAGTGAGTGAGTTCACAGAAGTAGATATATTGGTGTTCAGGATGAATAGCTTTTCTTTTTTCATCCTCCAAGATTTTAGATTTTATTGGTAGAGGGAGCCAGGCCATGGTCAGGTTTATGGGGCAGAGGCAATTCCTGGGTGACAGTTGAGGCAAGAACAAGGCAGGTTGATTAGTGCTCTAGCACAGGAGGCAAGAATAAAAGCAGAAACCAAGTTGTTTTCACCGAAACGTTCTAGTCATTAATAGAATCCTTAGCTTGTTGGGAAAGCAAAGACACACCATGGCCACTAATCCCCAACTTCTTCTGACTTGGAGGTATGTCACTGAAAATCCTCTGCGTACCTGAAGTAAAATTGGCAGTTATATGGGGGACCTTGTACTACAGGATAAATTATTTTGCAGACTATTGATGAGTGGAGTTGGAGAAGACTGGACTAAAAACTTAGTATGAATTGTTAAAAGAGAATTCTAATAAAATTATAGAGCCTTATAGTATATGTCTAAATTTGCCTTTTGAAATCTATCTAGAAATGAAGAGTGAAAAAAGGAGGGAAGGATTAAACCATGTGATTTGTAATATACTGGGCATGCTAGAGATTAAGCTCAGGCAGTTCAATGGATCTTTTCTCAGGACAATAGATACATAAGGTGAGGTCAACAATTCCCATCTTGTTCTGATAAAACTTCTGCTCAATTAGGTTAGGTAAGGGCTATGTCACATTAATAGAAAGTGTCATATTCACTGTATGAACCACAGTTTGTCTGGCAAGCTCTGAGGAGAAAATTCATGCGCTTTCAGACAGATTAACACTTCCGATGTGCCGTTTCTCCCTGCCTGCTTCCCTTTCCAACACTGTGAATCCATTCTGAATTGACTTTTAAGAATGTGTGTGAAGTACATTGAACACATGAAAATGCATCCAATTTTCTGAAAAACATGAGCAGTAGAATTAGGTATAGATAAAAAGAGCATTTTGAGAGCCAATGGAACTAAGTTATACTAAAAATAAATGCTGGGATTTTATTTTTGTATGGGTTATTTTTTTGGCTAGATAAACAACTTGCAGATGCATCATTGAATTATTCCTTCAAAACTGTGGAAGTGCATTTACAATGCATATTAACTAATTTTCAAATGCCTAAATAATAGATCTTTAATCTCTGCCACTATCATAAGTAGATATATGCTCCAAGTATTAATACTTAGTTTTAATATTATTACTGATATTTTATTACAAAGCCAGTGTATGATTATGATAGTCAATTTGGATATTTAGAAATGTGTAACAAATAAATAATAAAAAACTGCAGAATGATTAAGTATACCCTGATTTTCTCTGAAAATAAATTTTATTACCATTTAAAATGCTATGGAGACTATAAGTGATGGAAGAATTTGCTCATGGAATAAATTATATTCAGACACTTAAAAAGTCTCATAGCTTTAAGCTAGCAATTAAGCTTTCTAAAAGTTATCTAGGAAAATGTAGAAACATTGAAATATATTAAAATGCCCCAAATTATGCAACTGATAAAAAAGTTAGTATCAAATAATTAGAGAATAGAAATATAAAAATGCAAATTCTGTACACAAAAATATGTGCAACAGTTATGAAAAATTATAAACAGTTCCTAGTAAGGTTAAATTTTTTAAATATGTAAAAGTACATGCAATATACATTTAAAAATAACTTTATGGAAAAATAACACGAAATCTTTGTGAACAATTTAAAAACTGGAGGAAATGATGATTTCTTAGTTAAATGTAAATTGCCAAAGACATTCCCCATGTATTTTTATTATTATTGCTGTTGTTGTCATATTGTAAATTATATTCCACCTTATATACTTACCATCTTACATTTATCTTACATTTTCTACAGCATAGTTTTGCAATTTCTTTTAAAATTAATAATTTATGTCATTGTTAAATGTGAAAAAAAGAAATAACATGTGATCTATATGTTCTTTGGTATTAAAATAAAAAGTTGTTTATTTCTTTTACAAAAACTCATAAAAGAGTGGAGGTAATTATATTAAGTGACTATGTAAATTCCAATAGTAAAAGTAAATCAGTTCTCCTAATGAATTTCAATAAGTTTCTAAATTCTTGTGAGACAAGATATTCATTTCTTTGTGTTTAGGTTTATTACTCAATTGGCCTAATGAAATACCAATTTGCATTCCATTAGAAAACTTTTTATTCTTTTCTTTGCTTCATAAATATGAATCAAAAATGAACATACATTTAATACACAAAAGTTAATAAAAACATATTTTAAAGTACCAACTTTTCTATTAAATTTTATTATCCTCTTTTAAATATAAAAATTAAATATGTGTAATATTTTAAATAAATTATGTACATTTAAACAAGAACCTATACATTATTTTATGTATGGCAACTACTATTAAATCTTATTCATGTACATGGTTCAGCAATAAATAAGATCCCGAGTTTTATAGCAAATACAAATTGCCCACATTATACCATAAATTGTTCATCACCCAAAACTAGAAAGATCTCAATTTGCATTGACAGTAAGCATTGTCAATATTAAGATGACAGAGAGGTTAGAATTATTTGACAAAGTCTTAAAGGAAACATCATGAACACATGATGTTCTATCTTTGTCAGTTGTTGCTATGCATGCATTTTAATATTTGTTATATATTCATTGAGAATTATATAACCTTTTGCATTATTAAGTATTCATCTTTGTTTCTTCATTTTCAAGAGAATTTAAATTTATTGGGGTGACATTTCAAGTGTACAATTCTATAATATGTCATCTGTATATTGCATTGTGTGCCCAATACCCAAAGTCAAATCATCTTCTGTACCATATATTTACCCTCCATTACCCTTTACTATATTCCCAACCCCTTCCTCTGATAACCACCATACTCTTTCCTGTGCCTATGAGTTTTTGTTTGTTTATTTATTTATTTATTCATTTGTTGCTTTCAATTTTATATATTTTGCTTAGCATAATATTCTCGAGATCCATCAGTGTTGTCGCAAATGGCAGTATTTCACCTTTGCTCATGGCTGAGTAGTATCCATGGTATACATGGATCACATCTTCTCTATGCAATCATCTGGGTTGTTTCTTGTCTTGGCCATCATGTGTCTTTTCATTCTTTTGGGCAGAATTTTACCTTTCGATATTTAAGAACTGTGCCCTTTGATTTCTTGTGATTTATGGCTTTCAAGTATTTTTTCATCTATAATTTATTTTTAATCATTCCAACTTTGTTTACTTTATCTATGTACATTTGAAGTTCTTTTCATGTTTTCTGTTTTTAACAATTTTCTATTTTTATGGCATAATACATTGGAGTATTTTGCTCTTGTGTTCTTTCTAGTTTAAACATCATGTGCAAAATAGTTTATTTAATTTTCAATTTTATCTGAGTCTGTAAGATCTTTTTTCCAAGTCTTTCTTTTTGCCAAATTTTTAAAATGTCTAGTATTTTGTAATTCTTTTTTATTTCACACGTTGTCATTTTGTTAATGTATTTAACTATACTTTAAAATTATTTAAAATTTTTCTTTATTTTGTAGCTATGATTATCTAATGTTCCTGTTTTGTACAAATATTATTCTGTATACATGAACTTACTAGAGACTTAGCTCCTAAATCCAATGCACTGCTTATCTGCTGGGTTTAATAGAAAACTAAAGTGCAACAACTTAAGTCACAAAATAGTTGTCCTTTGCTCCATTCTTTGCAACTGGACAAACCAGGACCATATGGTCTTCTCTAATTCATTCATTATTTTTAGTTGGGTCACACACAAAAATTGTACTAAAACCTATTTAAAAAATCCTTTCATTATAGCTAAGTAATTAATTTCCATGGAAACATATACAGTATATAACCTCTGTAATATTTAAGCACAAATAGAATATTATTGAACTATTTTAAAATACCAAAACTAAATACACACTTAAGAATATTCATTTGAAAACATGGTGTCTTTAGTCAGAAGACAGCATTTTTTCTTTATTTGTTTGTTTTGTTTCCCTCACAACATTCCACTATGGAAAAGGAACAAAAAGAAACCCACACAAAATAAGTAATTAAATAGTTTAAAAACCTTTTGATCTACTAAAGGTGTGTAAGCTGCATTAATTTTGTGCATTTTTATTTTTAATTTAATGTTTCTTTTGTCTTTGTTGCTTGAAAATATTTTCTGTAGGGATCTTTTGTGTCTGCTAGAAAACGCTTACATTTTAGATTGTGGATGACAGAAAGCATTTCATTTTATTACATTAATTCCTTCCAGGTTTTCCAACCTTGTAAAACCAATTTTCTTGAGATTACTTACTTTTATACAATTGTGTAGATTACAAGTATAGATAAGTTATATATATATATATACATATATATATGTGTGTGTGTGTGTGTGCGTATACAAATATTTCAGAAAAGAATTTATTTTCATTTTCATCTTATCTCAAAATGCTGTAGAAGAGGAAATGTAATAACATTATAACAATTGGAAAAAATAACATTTAAAATTATATACTTAAAGGAAAATTAATAAGTATTACTAAAATATATCCTTTATGAATCAGAAAGGGAAATATAGATGTTCCCTTTCCCACTACCTTTAGATAGTCTATTCTCTAAAATCTTCAAATATACCCAGTGATAAAATTTAACTCTGTAAAATTGAAAATGTAACATTATATTATACAAAACAGGTATAACATTCCTACTTTCTAAAAATTAAGCATATCTTCTGTTTGGTGTTCAATGTTTTCTAATGTCATTCTTAGTCTATTCCTATCATTAATTCATAAAACTTCACCTTTGCCACAAGACACTTTGCAATTATTGCAGTTCCTTGAATTAATCAGCATCATTAATGATCTAGAAAAGTCACCTTTTAAAAAATGTCTTCAATGACTGCTTATATTTCTCATCTGGCTTAATATAGTTCTCAGTGCTCACTTATTCAATATATTAGAAGGTTTAGGGGGCAGTGTTTGATACCTATCACCAATCATATAAGAGGAGATACACATTTTAATTATTTAGAAATGATTTAAAACTAAGATATTTTCCCCTGGAAATCTCTCAGTGGGTGACCCTATCTCATGGTTGTCTATGCTTAAGAATGATAGACTACAAGGTTTTCCCACTGTTGTTAAGAGGACCAACAGAGGAAATACACTCTTAAATAATGAGTGTTTTAAGAACATAGGTAATAACAGCTTTATAATGTACGTCACCCAATACATCCCATTTTTAGTGACTTTAATGCAATAAGTGTCATTCTTAATCCATTCCTATCATGGGTGGTTTGAGAGTACAGAGCAGGGGTCCTCAAACTTTTTAAACAGGGGGCCAGTTCACTGTCCCTCAGACCGTTGGAGGGCCGGACTATAGTTTAAAAAAAACACAAAACTATGAACAAATTCCTATGCACACTGCTAAGCAGAACAGGCAGCAGTGGCGGGACGGATAAATGTCCTCGGCGGGCCACATGTGGGCGCAGGCCGTAGTTTGAGGATCCCTGGTACAGAGTGTGTAATTTTGTGTGGGGGTGGGGCGGTGTGGTGTGTGTGTGTGTGTGTGTGTGTGTGTGTGTGTGTGTAAAATTGAGAACAAAAAATGCTTGGCTTCATCAATTTAGTGAATATCAGTTCACTAAAAACCAATTAGAAAAGAATTTCTGATTCATTGTTTTTGCATGCATTAATTACTTATATAAGTTATAAATTATTTTTTAATATGATTCAAATAATTTTCAAAATTGTTTTAATTTCCCAGTAGCTCTTATATCTGAGCAACTGTGCCACAGTTGCTTAGTCAAAATTTTCTCCGTCTTGTTAAATGAACTGATAATTATATGTTGGTACCAGTTTCTGTATACAAAACCATGCTAAATAGTGTTTCCATCAAACAAGCTAACAAATTGGTAAATAAATAAAAATAAAAATAGATTAAAATGTATTAGAAGATAAATAGCTTGCCCTATATATCATACTAAATTTTCAAAATGTATAAAAAAAATTCTTATTTTGCAATATCTTATACCTTAAATTTAACTTATCTTTGGCCTGGGGACAAAATGATTTTAGCTATGCTAATATTAATATTATTGATAATTTTAAAGAATATCTCCAGTAGTTAAAAATATACCATGTTGCAGTGAATACTTAAGTTGGTGTTATGAATATAATTTTTAAAAAATATTTATTGTTGATAGTATTACAGATTTACCTGCTCTATTTCCCCCTTGCCCCTATCACCTGGTTCCAGTCACTTCCATCTTGTCCTGAGGTACCCAGAGGCACCCACCATCTGTGACCCTCCACCCTCCTGTCCTTATGACTTGTAACCTGTAATGATGATCCCACGTCTACTTTGTTCATATTTTGACTCCTTAAGGAAAATAATGCACTATAACATCCTATATAATAAAAGGGTAATATGCAAATCAACCAAACAGCAGAACGACCAGTCTTCTGTTACAGCGGTGATGGTGGGAGCCTCTCCTACCTCTGCGGCAGTCGGACATCCCCCAAGGGCTCCTAGACTCCGAAAGGGTGCAGGCCTAGCTAAGGGACCCCCTCCACCCCCAAGTGCACAAATGTCGTGCACCGGGCCTCTATTATATAGATAATGTGCATATATAAGTAAGCAGGCCATCATTTGCTCTATATGACAAATTTTAATTTATTAATTGTCAATGAATAATACTTTCCCAAAGACCTGCAAATGTATCTACAAATGTGGGAACAATTTTTTTTTATTTTTAAGTCATAACATTCCTTTAATTGGGGGGTACGGGGAAGAACAGAATGCTTTTTATTTAAGCATTCACCTCTAGATGTCAGAGCCTATTACAGATTATGGTTTAGATATAACATGTGTTAGAGTTTGTAATTAATAATGAGTAGATCCTAATAGCCAGTCCTTCCCTCACACTGAAATACTTTCTATACTAGTAACTTCCAGACAGTAGTGAATACATGGCAAAAGTCTTACATGTTGTAACATCCCCTGCATCAAAAGTAGAGACCATCTCAATCTGTTATATGTAATCATGTCTGCATGAGATAATGGTTGGCCCCCTTTGTCTGATGTCAAATGTTTATTCTTCCTTCTCTTTTTCTGCAGTGCCTGTACCTCTTTGTTTTCTCTATTTTTAACTTACGTTATGTTATTTCTCTTGTATGTGTTGTTTCTTGTTGCAGCATAAATAAATATTTTGCTGGTTATCACAGTATCACATTTTCATGGTAATCTATCCTAATGGGAGTGTTAAGAACATTAAAAGTAGAGTGTTGACTTTTATGCTTTGATTTCTGCAAGCTTATTTATAACATTTATTTATTTTATGTAAGTGGTTTCCCTTTTATTCTTTGACTAGAGGCTCAGTGCACGAAATTCATGCACAGAGGGGGGTTGTCCCTCAGCCCAGCCTGTACCCTTGCCAAAAGAAGATAGTCTAATGACAGATCAAACAGTGATCACCCAATCTATGTTCCTGCCAGTATAAAATTAAAGGACCTCGTTTGCAAGCATAGGTGAATAGAGTGAGTTTTTCCTTGATGTGATTATGGAAATGTATATAAGTAAATACTAAATGCATACATATATAAGACTTCTAATAAAATATTGTACTGTGTGAGATTATAATAAATTTCTATATTGAATTTTTTATGACAATTAAATGTGTTTTACATTCAGGAATATTGTATATTTTTCTTTAAAATCTGATTTCATACATTATTTTGAATTTCTGTTAATCAGTTAAATGGCATTGTTATAACTGATGGATGTTTTTTAAAGATTGGGAAATTTACTCTTCATTTATGTAATACCACCTACTTGTTAAAAATGAAATGCTAGATGCAATTTAGGACATGAAATTTTAAAAATGCAATTGAAAGGCAGAAAGTGATATTCTAGTGAAAGGCCCCAGTGGTAACATAACAGCTGAAACTATCAGCAATTTTGGCTCTAGTTGAGCTGGATGTATCATCCCATAAGAAAAATTATTTTGTGAAAGTCTACACTCTAAGAGCCCAAAGATAAGCCTCGGTAACTATATTTTTCAATGTATAGCTGTTACTATTAAGATGACCTTTCTGAAAATAAATTTGACTAGTCTATTCTATGGAAGTCCTATTGCTCCATTACTTCTTAATGTACAACAACCTTCAATCACCCTATTCAAAAACTTTTAATGAAAGTGTCATAGCGTATCAAATAAATATTAATTTCCAAAATTATCCGAGACTATGTGCTGCCGGGCTCTTCATAACATTGCTAGATTTCATCTTAAAATACAATCTCTTTTTAACCTCTGTAGAATAACATGTCACTTTGAGCTACATTGCTAGACTTCATAAATGAGACTAAAGCAGTATTGGGAAATGTTTCCTAATAAGAAAGACTTCTATAAGGATGATTTTCAGTGTGCAACAGGAGACTCCTGCTCAGGAATCCATACATCAAATTAGCACGGTCATGCTTTTAGCCCGTTTCCCAGAGCATCCCTCAGGAAGTGAGACAGAGAACAGAGAGGCCTTTCTGGGGCTGCCAGGATAGCCTCTAATAGACCTGTCTGCTCTAACTTGCACTGAACTGATAGAAGGTAAACTTAGAAGAGAAATTTTTCTATCTGCAGTATATTACCTGTTTTACTGAACAACTTCTTTCTTTTTTGTTTACCTCCTTCCTTTGTAAATGAAGACACATTTCCATTTAATACAAAGTTTGAAGACAGAGGGAATTATATTTTCCCATAAATATTACCTAGAAATAAGTGAATATGTCCTTAAATAGAAGTTTGAAAAAATTACAATGCTTTGGAGCATGATGCTAGTTTATTTTCAGATATATGTACGCTAAGATTTTGTTGCATGCTACAAAATAAATTTAAACAATAGTAAGTGTGTTTTTATTGGGAGTTCTCACTCTGGGCCAAGGATTCTTATCCAACCATTCATGTTTTGCTTAACCAGGTAGCTTCTTTTGGCCAATGGAATGGCATTGCATGAAATGGGAACCACGGCTTTAAATGAACTCATCTAGTTTGGCTTGCTTCTTGCCCTCTCATAAATCTTCAAAACAATTGAATTTCCAGTTAGCCTGGTCTTCTTCTCTATAAAGGCATAATAGTGGTCCCCCCAAAGGCATCTAAATTTCAGGAGTTGCTCCTTATACATGGATTTGCTTATCCATGGTCAACCGCAGTTCAAATATATTAAGTAGACACCACATAGTCACACAAAGTGAGGACATCCTGTAACTTGTATTGAATCATCAGAAGTAACGTTTCCTGACCCCACACCTAATAACAGAGGCTTATGACAGTCATTTTCCAGGGAAGGAAATTTTGAATGAATTTGATAGAGTTTTTCTCTCCACATTTCCAAATAAAAATTTAAATATATTTATACTTAACTAGAATGAAGTGTAGACTCTAGTTTAATAATGACTAAATTATCTTGTAATTTTGTGTTTAGTTTTAGTGCTTAAATTTAAAAGTGTTTTAAAATACTGAGTGAAATTGCTATTATTTTAATTTATTTTTATCAAAGGCCACTCTTCAGATAACCTCTATTTGTGGATGTGTTAAATTGAAAAAAACATAAATTATAGATTAGACTTTTTAATTTGTATAATACTCTAACTTAAAAACAGAATTGCCTAGCCTGTGTCGCTCAGCAGTTGAGCGTTGACCCAGGAACCAGGAGGTCATGGGTTCGATTCCAGGTCTGGGCACATGCCATGGTTGCAGGCTCTATCCCCATTAGGGGGCATGCAGGACACATTCAAAATATGATGTTTCTCTCTCATCTCATCGGTTTCTGTCTATCGCTCTTCCTTCCTCTCTCTCTAAAACTCAATAAAAACTTATTTAAAAAAAAAAAAAAAAAAAAACAGCATTGATTTGATGACAATGAACTTCACCTCTATGGTTTTCCTCTTCCAAAACATTAACCCCAGTCTATCCATGAGAAAAAGTCAGACAAACCCAAATTGAAGGACATTCTATAAAATGCCACACCAGTATCCCTCAAAATTGTCAAGATCATCAAGAATAAGAAAGAGTGAGAAAAAATAATCACAGACCAGATGAGGCTAAGGAAACATGATTCCTCAATGTAGGGTGTTATCCTGGATCAGATCCTGAACCAGAAAAAGTTCAGAAGATGGAATGACACCCAATTAAACTGTGGAGGTTAGCTAATAAGTGTGCCAGTTGTTTTCTTAGTTCTGACAAATATACCATAGTGATATAAAAAGTTAACAGTGAAACTAGGTGTGGTGTATACGAGATCTCTCTCTCTTTGTGTGCAACTTCTCAGTTCATCTAAAATTATTTTAAAATAATGTTTATTTTCTTAAAATTTGCCATACATAAAAAGGTCAACAGATTATACAAATGAAGTCATAAACAAAATAGCCATTTTAAATAATTGATTTAAAAATATTCTTAATCATTTGGTAGGATAGAAATTTAGAGCCTAGTGACATTCATGAGAAAGGCCAAGGAAAATAATGACTTTTTTTCCTAGGTAGACTTGAGAGAGGGCTATTGGAATACACATAATTCACACTCAAAATTTAGAAGTTTTAAAAGTACAGCTGTATCTATAATGGTAAAAGAGCCTTCCATCTCTCCTTTTAGAGATGCTACAAATTAAATGAAACTAATGACCAGAAGACAATATGAATATCTATTCTAAATGTCATTTTCAAGGAATTCACTTTTGTCCAATGAAAGCAAACTAGTTTATGTTTTTAAAAGGCAATGTAAAACAAATACATATATCCTAACCTCATCTGAAAAAAAAATAGGATCTCACTTGGAACATTCTGACATAATAGTATAGTTGCATTTGCAGCAGAAGAAAATATATTTCCTACCCAGGAGAAATCATTATCTAACCTCTCAAAAGATAGAGGAAGAATAGAAGTATCTTCCTCACACTTGGAAAGAAGCAACAAATACACGACAATAACTGGGTTTGCACTCAATTTGTCCTAACTGGGCAGCCATGGCAACCACTATTGATGACAAAATATAGGGAGGAGGGAAGGAGGATAAAGGTCTTTGACTAGTGGTCCAAATTTATTTTAGTCCAACCCTGTAGTTCTAGAGAAGGTAGAAATACGCTGACTTTTCTTTCCCTCCCATCAATTTGTGAAAATGAACTCTAATTTTACATAGGTACGTCACCCACTCCCCTGCAGGGATTATTCAGGTCTCACAGGAAAGAATTTTGGTGTAAATTAGTTCCAAATGACTCCGCCCCTGTGTAGTAGGAAGACATTAAAGCAAGTAAACGATTTTTTCACTCGGTTGGAAGCCCCTTGTAAAAAGTTATGGATTAAACCTAATGGGAAAGGAAAATTCACAGCTGTGATAAATGGTGCTCCTGGAAGGGCTACAGGAACCAGGCACGGGGACCCTCCTTTGACCTAGGCAGCGGGTTACCTGTGATGTCTCTATGGTCTGTAATGTGCCAAGGAATGGATGAATCCAGGAATGTACTTGAATAAGAGAAATGACTCTCCAAACAGCATCACACAGTGGTGACATAAGGAAAGTGGTTATAGCAGTTCAGAAATAATGAGTGATTTCCTATGATTTATAATGCTTCACACAGCTCCAGTTTCCTGAAAAGTCACCCACAGAAGCAATCATTTTTTAGATGGGACTTTTCTTCTTGAAATGTTCTAAATTCAGTGATCTGCCCCATTTGAAAGTCACAGGGAATATCATTAACACCCCCTTATACACACCCTTCAAAGCTCAAGTGGTCAGGTATGGAAAATGATATGAATTCATACTCTCCATCCCATATGTGGTTGGCATATATATGACAAAGGTAGCAAATTTATCTGCATAGTACTGAGTGGGAGCATTTCCATTTTAAGATTTTCATGCTTGGATTTCAGTCTTAAAAAACCATGGAACAGATGGCTATTAAAAACCTGGAAAAAAACAAAATCACTTGGAAATTTAAATTCAATCAAATAAGAAACACAGACTCACAAGATAATAGTAAAATATCTAACATGCTATGAAAAAAAAAAAGAAGTATGAACTTTTAAAAGTTTTTGATGTAGCAAATATATACCATGACTCTAAGTAAAAAAATAAAATAAAAGAGAAAAAGTAAATGTAAAGAAGCATGACATATTTGGTTTCTCTTTTCAAAGCATCACCTTTTAAGAGTCCCAAACCCTGCTGTATGGGCTTATCAATGTAACAAAAATGATAATTTACTCTTAGTAAACCAAGTATTTAATTGGTTATAAAAAAATTTGGTATTATAATTTTGCACATATGAGAATCTTGTCCAATTTTATCCAGTGACGTTATTTTATATTTACTATTAATCCTGGATTAGGGGATCTTGAAAACAGACTTGTATCTGGAATTGTGATTAGCTTTCTGTTGAAAAAATGTTGCACATTTAATATTTTATATTTAACTAAAAATTCCCTCTGGGTTGATTTTCAAGAAATAAGATGCATGGGACACTCCAGTTCTGCCTATTTTCTGTTAATAAACTACTCACTTACTCATTCCGTCTATGACAATATTAAGCACACCATAATTCAGATGCACTATTTAAAAATCATATTGCAGGATTGTCAGAATGAAGAGGAACTTGGAGGATGTGCTCTTAACAATTTACAGAATGAAGTTACAGTAGCTGACTTTATTGTCAATAGAGGAAATGTTCTTTTGCATTTTAAATTAATAGACAGTAGTATGAAAAGGAATAGAATATTTTTCTATCTGACTATAGTTGATACTTGATTGAATTGCTATGTAGGGGTACTAATCCTTTTGGTGTTATTTTTTCTTTTGGAAGCTATATTACACTCGATATATTAAGTTTGAAGAACTCTCCACACTCCCAACCATTTCCTAAAATTTTTTTTTAATATGTTAAGTGTGGGTGAGGCAAAACTTTTCTATAATCTGCCAGCTCAAATGATTTTTAATCTTTTTTAGCTTGTTTGGAGTTTTATCCAGTGTATTGGACATCTTCTCTTGTTTATTTTTTTTTATAAACATGATCATCATTTTATTTTATTTTTAATTGTGAAATTTTACCCAAATACAAAAATGTTCATAAATAAAGGGGTTCTGGTTAAAGGATTATTAAAAAGTAAAAACTGGTGGAACCACCAAAGAAAGAATAAAAAATTGTCAGAACCTTCATGAACCATATTGTTTTATCTGTCTTCTTTTCCCTGAAGTTTAAAATAATAATTCATTCTGTTATTTTCCATTTTCTCTTGTATTACCACCTAAGTACGCATTCTTTAACATCTTTAAACCCTACTGTTTGGTTTTGTTTATATAATTAGTGAAATTATGTAAAATGCGTATTTTATTTCTGGTTTATTTGTCTAAATGTTATTTTATTGAGATTGTGCTTTATTTATTTTCATCTCTTTGTAGTATTCAATTGAATATGTATATAATAATTTATGCATTCTACAATGATGTACATTTGGGTTGTTTCCAGTTTTTGACAATTAGAAATAATCTGCTACTAACACATTATGATATCAAGGTAAAAATCTTGAATAACTCAGTGGCATATTAACCCAAGTACTATTTGACTTGTAGGACAGACCAAGAGCAAGTGACATTTTTTATGTATGCAAATGGAATTCAAAATTAGATCTAGTAATGTAATTGTAATATTTATTAATTTTAAATTTAAAAAAGATACCTAATAATCTCAATATATATTAAATTGCCATTAATAAAAATCAACAAAGAATCCCAATTACAAAAAAAAATCTCATTAAAACAGAAAATAAATTTTCTGTTATTAATACATCTGAACATCTGGCCTATTTTGTGATGAAATAGAAAAAAATTTTCACATTACAGATAATAGAAAAAAGCCTGGATCCTGTTTTTAAATAATTGTTTATTTTGTATGGGAGAATTAACTGATCTATTTAAAGAAACAGACATAACAAATCCTATCTAATAAAAGAGAAACATGCAAATTGACCGTACCTCTGCTACGCCCACCAGCCACGCCCACCAGCCAATCAGGAGCGAGTGTGCAAATTAACCCAACCAAGTTGCCGGTTAATTTTCATATCCAGGCGCAGAGCAAAGACTGAAGACAGTGTAGAAGGAAGCCAAGTGCTGCAGAAGGGAGCGAAGCTGCGGAGAAGCAAACAGGGCAGTTGAGAAGGGAGGGAAGCAGGAGGGGCAGCGGAGATGCAAGAGAAGTAGGCGGGGCAGCAGAGAAGGGTGGGAAGCAGGTGGGGTGGTGGAGATGGGAGGGAAGCAGGCGGGGCAGCAGAGACAGCCACAGGAAGCCCTATTCTTGCAGGAATCTTCCTGCAGTGGGCCTCTAGTGATATATAAACTGGCAAGAAAGAAGCACTGTCAATTATCATTATTTACCATTAATGATTTATCTATTTACTAGAGGCCTGGTGTACAAAATTTGGCACTTGAAGGGGAGCAGGCCTAAGTCATCATTTGGATATCCTTAGTGCTGCCGCAGAGGTGGAAGAGGCTCCCGCCACTGCCGTAGCGCTTGCCAGCCGTGAGCCTGGCTTCTGATTGAGTGGTGCTCCCCCTGTGGGAACACATTGACCACCGGAGGCAGCTCCTGCTTTGAGTGTCTGCCCCCTGGAGGTCAGTGCCGGTCATAGTAACCCGTCATTCTGCTGTTTGGTCAATTTGCATATTAGCCTATTATTATATAGGATAGAACCCCAAGATAATCAACTCATGAGGTTAGAAAAGTAATCTATAATAATAAAAGCATAATATGAAAATTAGACTGGACAGCTGAATGACCTTTTGGATGTCATTCTGGATGAAGCCACAGTGGCGAGGGCTGAGGCAGAGGGGGTTGGGGCGATCAGGCAGGGAGAGTAGTTAGGGGCAATCAGGCAGGCAGGCAAGCAGTTAGGAGACAGTGATCCCAGATTGTGAGAGGGATATCTGACTGCCAGTTTAGACCTGGCAGTTGGACATCCCCTGAGGCATCCCAGATTGCAAGAGGATACAGGCTGGGCTGAGCTCTCCCCTTCCCTCTGTGCATGAATTTCATACACTGGGCCTCTAATAGGAAATAAACAATAATAGCTTCAGAAAACTCTCTGACCTTGTTATATTTAAATTTTCTTCCTTTTTTATTCCACATATAAACAAAATACTTAACACACAAAATAGCATTCTAAAAGCAAATCTACAGAGCAGTATGCAAGAACTATATGTGACTTAGGTATTGAAAATGTCATAAAAATCTACTTAGTGTAAAAAGACTGGATCAGGCTGAGATACACAAAACGTTTTGTTCTAAATGAAGCTGATATTTAAAGTTGGGAGTAATCTCTAACTTAATGTGTAAAGTCAATATAATGATAATTATGGGGCTCCCAGAGATAAGGATAGATATCAGCTATAGCAGTACATGCAAGCAGATACAGTTATTAAACAGTTTCAATGTAAATACCAAGGCGTATAGTTTCATGCACTTTTCTCTAGGCAGACATTTGAAAAGGGAGCATCTAGCCTAATTTTAGAGAAGAAGCAAGTCTACTTAAATATGTCACTTCATAGAACATTCTTTTTTTAAAATGTCTAATTTAGTACCCTCCAATATTCTTTTAAATTAAAATAAACTTTAGGCAGCATTATGTAATATGTAAATTATAAAAGTTTTCACAAATGTGATTCTTGGTAAATTACTAATGTACTTTCAGTGAGGGCTGGCAAATCATGTGAGCAAATGAAAGATGCTAAAGCCAATTTTAGCCACGTTCTGGATTGTTCTCATTGGGGTATCAAGATCATTTCACACTTATGCTCATCTTCTCCAATTGATAGGTATGTCTTAATGCATGTGAACTGAGGGTACTGCCCATAGCATTCTATGAGCAGTACCCTCACTTTACATTTACATTCACTTTACATTTACAAATGCTGAATTTCTAAACTATCTCTACATGACTCATTTTTTGGCTCCAATTTCTGCTATCTCACTGCTTGTATTATATTACTTCTCAATCAACTGTATTGTTTTGCTTTTACATATTCATGAATTGCATTGCACAGCAGTGATTTGTTGGTTAGAGTGAGGAAAGCTCACCACTCTCCCTTCACAGATACTTCATATTGTGCTGGGGCCTCTGTAGTAAAATAAATCTCTGATTATCCATCAATATTTAGGTAATTGAAAATATAGATCAACCCAGGTCCCCAGCATCATGACTTCCATAGTCACAGGTTCAATAAGTTCTTACATTCAGCAACAAATCTCTTCAATGAGCCCTTCTAGTGGCTGCTTGTACAACTCTGGAAATTTGAGGAAGAAATAATAGTTTTTCAGCCAAAAGGGAAGAAAAATACATATTGTTCTGTAGTCATTTGCTGCCTATATTTTCAAATCCATTTTTCTTTTCGCAGAATAGCAAAAGAAAAAAAGAAAGCCTTGATATTTTATATATATATATATATATATATATATATATATATATAAACTGTCAAATTTCAGACCATCGTTACACTAGAAAAAAAACATTTCAGTAATATAAATCATTAAATTTTAGACCCACTATATTTGCTCATGCATTAGCATATATACATGGAAGTATAGAAAGGTTCTACTTAGGAAAAATCAGTGCTGAACATTGAAACTTACTGTTAAGTGAAAAATTACTTTTCTTTTATAATGAAGCCACAGGAGAGGCAGGATTTAAATTAATTAAAGTGATTAAATAAATCCATGCTTGTGAGAAATGTTAGACTACCAATTGTCTAGAGGCTAAAGAGGAAATTATTCTTAATTTATTGTCACATAATTAAGCTCATAAATATATTTACTGCTGCTGTTTCTCTGGATCCATCCATAATAATATGATTTCTCTGTTGTCATGGGGAATTTTAATATTGCAATCTTGATTTTTCAGTGGGAAAGGACTCAGATATGAGAGGAGTAAGCCTCAGGGGTAAGTGGCAGATTCCATGACTCTGTCCTGATAAGATTGTGTTCTATGGCTTATATTTACTCAGCTTTTTCCGAAGGGCCTAAACTTGGATTATAACACAATTATTATGCTTTGTTGGATGGAAGGTTTAGTCATTAAACAAAGGACCAAAAACAAAGGAAGCCTGAGTTGTTAGACATAAAAGTACCCAAAATTTGTTGTGAGGAAAGCAGAAAAACAGACTGATTTTCACTTTAGAATTTCCCAGACTCAAATTTAGTGGCACAGGTACCTCAGAAAGGAAGTGTGAAGGGAGTGGCTAAAAAAGGAGGATTCTTAAAAATTTACTTATTAATTAAATTTATTGGGGTGACATTGGCTAATAAAATTATATAGGTTTCAAGTGTACGTTTCTATGACACATCATCAGTACATTGAATTGTGTTTACAACCTAAAGTCAAATCTTCTCTTCTCCATATATTTGACCCCTTTTACTATTTCCCCCTTTTACTATTTCCCCACCCCCCTTCCCTCTCATAACCACCATACTGTTTTCTGTCAATAGAACATATTCTAAAGCTCTTTGACTAGAGATTTTTTTTTCACTCTACCATCACTACATCCTCCTATTGACTGAGATATTGATATACTGGTATACCTATCTGTTTCTTGTGACCATTTTTAATAGATTCCACCCTTAGGATTTTTTTGTTTGTTTCTTGCTTGCTTGTTTGTTTAATTTTGTACCCAAGATGGAGAGTTTTAAATATTAATTATTATATCTAATGTTTGCACTCCAAAATTCAACAGTGGTGAACATTTATTTAGCATTTTATAGATGTCCTAACTATATTCACTTAGGGATAACATTTTATTTTTTAAATGGAATATTCTCTCTCAAAAATTCATCACTGTAATTAGCAGTTTATAGTCACTGAAAATAACTATATGAAAATTATTTACTTACAGTTTTTAGGTCTTAAGTTTTAACTAAGATATTTATGTTGGTTTAAGTTTAATGAATGGAACTGAAAGACATAGACATATAGAGGATTTTGTGTGACCAAGATCATTTCACAAAATCCTATTAAATTAATCCCTCTGATTAAAACCAATTAATGTCTTGAGTTAATAATCATTATTGCAATTATTTAGATGATAAAAAGCCATTTAAATAAATATGTTGCTTTAAACAAGGGCCAACAGTAAATTACTTTTTCTTCTTTTGAGTTATCTATGTTGAATTATTTTTATTTATGTTGGTGGTTTTATTTTTATCACTGGCCAATGGGTATGTAATAATTTCTGGATAGCTAATAAAAAACTTAATAAAAGTCTTTCTGAATAATGAAAAGAAAATTTATATCTCTGGCCTTCAATCAATAAAGAAAATAATTTTTATTTTATTTTATAAATTTTTTATTGGTAGTTTTTCTATGACTTCTATTTCCAATCCTTTATTTTCTCAGTTACCAAATTTTAATTAGCTGAAATATTTTGTTTTCTCTCCCACTTCTAAAAGTGAATTGTCTAATGGGTAACCAGTAGTTTATTATAGCTATATACACTTAAATTTAAAATTAATTATAATAACAAAATTTAAAAGTTAATTTCTTAGTTTCCCAAGTCATAGTTCAATTATTTAATGGCCACAGGTGGCTACTATTATTCTATTGAAAAGCACTGATTTATAAATATTTCCATAAATGCAAAAAGTCTTATAGGACAACATTGTTCTAGAAAATGTTTTTATTCCACATATGAACATTTTTTTGTGTGTAATTGAAAGTATGGAGTGTTAGACATGGCAGCATACTATTGCATATATAATGTTTCTGACATTATTTTAACCCATATAATGATGGATATATCACTAAAAGCAATGAGCAGGTTAAAATATTTTGATACAATTGTTTATGGAAAATCTGACTCAGATTGAAAATTATTTGGAATTTATTTATATAAAAATAAAAATAAAAAGTTTGTGTATACATATTTGCCCCAATTAAAAGCTGATTCCTATATCAAGTTATTTGTAATCCAATTAATTATCTTGGCAACATATATTTAGTCATGCCCAAGTGCCAGGTACAGGGAACACAAAGAAAAATAAAACAAGGGGCTTTTTTTGTGGGGAGGGGACTCTGATATAATGTTGAGACAATATGAATTTGTAGTGGTCTGTGGTGGGTTGTTAGGGGAGGGAAGGGCCATGTCTGAATTTATCCATTGTCTAGATATGGAGGTCTAGCTGCATATAGTGAGGCAGAGGGAAACTGACAGGAAGCTCTATGAATAGCTTTTATATATTTACTAGAGGCCCGGTGCATGAAATTCATGCACGGAGGGGGGTTGTCCCTCAGCCCAGCCTGTACCCTCTCCAAAATGGGACCCCTTAAGGGATGTCCGACTGCCCTTGGGATCGGGCCTAAACGGGCAGTCGGACATCCCTCTCACAATCCAGGACTGCTGGCTCCCAACTGCTTGCCTGCCTGCCTTCCTAATTGCCCCTAACCACTTCTGCCTGCCAGCCTGATCACCCCCTAACCACTCTGCTGCCAGCCTGTTTGCCCCCAACTTCCCTCCTCTGCCAGCCTGGTCACCCCTAACTGCCCTCTCCTGCAGGGCTGATCACCTCCAACTGCCCTCCCTTGCAGGCTTGGTCCCTCTCAACTGCCCTCCCTTGCAGGCCGGGTGCCTCCCAACTGCCCTCTCCTGCTGGCCATCTTGTGGTGGCCATCTTGTGTCCACATGGGGGCAGGATCTTTGACCACATGGGGGCAGCAATATTGTGTGTTGCAGTGATGATCAATCTGCATAGTTACTCTTTTATTAGATAGGATAGAGGCCTGGTACAGGGGTGGGGGCCAGTTGGTTTGCCCTGAAGGGCACCCCGGATCAGGTGGGGGTTCCCTTGGGGCGTGGGGTGGCCTGAGCGAGGAGCCTGTGGTGGTTTGCAGGCCGGCCACGCCCCCTGGCAACCCAAGCAGAGGCTCTGGTATCTGGAATTTATTTTCCTTCTACAATTGAAACTTTGTAGCCTGGAGTGGAGCCAAGCCTGGGGCTCCCTCCGAGGCCCAGCAGCCATTTGTGTTGGGGTTATTATTGAAACTTTGTTGCCTTAAGAGGGTGGGCCCAGCCAGGGTGTGCAGAAAGCTTTGCTTCCCTTGTTGCCGGCGGCAACCCTGACCTGCTCTCTCAAGCTCCATTCTGCCGCCATTAGTTTGAATTTGTTTACCTTCTATAATTGAAACTTTGTAGCTTGAGTGGAGGCTTAGGCCTGGCCAGGGCAGGTGGAAAGCTTGGCTTCCTCTGTTACCTAGGAAACCTTGCTCTCTGTGGCTGTAGCCATCTTGGTTTTGGTTAATTTGCATACTCGCTCTGATTGGATGGTGGGCATGGCTTGTGGGTGTGTCGGAGGTATGGTCAATTTGCATATTTGTCAATTATTAGATAGGATTAGAGCCCGTTGCACGAAGATTCGTGCAATAGGCCTTCCTTCCCCTGGCTGCCGGCACCGGTTTTCCTCTGACACCCAGGATCCAGGCCTTTGCTCTGGCCATTGCCTTCCATCTTTACTCGGGCTGGAGCCTTCAGTGTTCACTGTGGCCAGAGCCTTGTCTTCTCTGCTCCGGCCGGAACGCCACTCATGTAGCTCCCTCCAGCCCCCGCCCTCCCCCTTATAGCAGGCATCCTGCCCTGCCCAGCTGCTCTACACCTGTGTATGCAAATTAACCCATCATCTTTGTTGGGTTAATTTGCATACTCACTCCTGATTGGCTGGTGGGTGTCGTGAAGGTATGGTCAATTTGCATATTTCTCTTTTGTTAGTGTAGATTTTAAAATGTATTTCAATTATGTGTCTGAATGACTAGTCTAAGGGCCAGAAACACATCCCTGAATAATAAATTCAAACCAATGATAACCTCACATGATCTTGAAAAACGTGTCCTAAGATAAATATTATGACTTTTATTCAACATGGTGGATGGAAAGTGGTCAATTTACACAGTTCTCATTGCAACAGATCTCAATGTCATAGTCTGCATTGCCAGAAGCTCTCAGCTCTTACGTTCCATTTTAAGGTTGGATGAGCAGTGCTACGCTTATGTAGTCAGCTTTATGGGCTGCGAATAACACTTGTGATTGACTAGTGATGACTCTTTAAAGAAGGGGTGAGTTAACAGTAAAGCAGTTTTCAGAATATGAAATACAGTAGCAAATATACTAAAAAGAGATGATAGTGTCAGCTGGGAAGTGTAGGATAAAACAGAAGAAATGTGTCCATTTTGGGTATATTATTTTGAAGCTAAAGACAGTGCTTATGAATGTCCTGTGCTACTTTTATTTTATGTGTCTGTATAGATACATAGAAAAATTAATTTCTTCCAGTTTAGGAGAAATTATTCTTTCAGGTACATTTGTTGATGTCTATCATAATGATAGAAATAAACGTGTCATCCAGAAAATTATCATATAATGGATCAACTGTGTTTGAAAGCCTTCCATTCAGATGTCTTCTAGGTTCAGTTGTGTTGAATTTATACTCTCTAGGTAGAATCTGAGACTAATAATGTATTTCCCTAAAGAAAATATAGGAATTAAGTAGGAAATTGTTAGCAAAATATTGGATCATAGCATGGCCTCATAATTGCATAGTATCATGAACTATTTATACAATAAAAGTGACAGTTTAGATATTAAAATACCCATGTTTTAAAACCCAAATGATACTTACAAATATAAACAATGCATCCTTTTTATGCAAATGATATAAAGTTTCTTATTGAAATAAATCTAGACCACTATATACTTACTAAGTTATGTTTTTTACTTAAGCACAGAATTTCTAACTTGATTACTAATTATACATATTTCATTTTTAGACTATTTTGGTTAACTATTTACAATTACATACAATATAGAAAGTCTGTAAATACTTGTTAAAGTGATTATTTTAATACATTAGTTAATATACTACTAAATACATATCTATATGCCTATTCATTATTTTACTAATCTTTAATATATGATATAAATTAGCTGACAACTAATTGTATATTTTTTAAAAGAAAAAGAAATACTATTTTGACAGCTTACCTACAGTTTAAAAAACTCAATTGTAAAAGTACTTCTCATATTTATGAATGCATAGACTGGTAAATCTTTTCAACTCCTTCTTGGTGTGACTCTCAACAGGGTACTGAGTTCAAAATTCCCTATATTTTTTGAGTAATGCTTTACCTTACAATACCCTTAAATTTTATCACTTCATACTTCAATATTCACCAATGGATTGAAATAAGATTCTAAAGTAAGGTTGTGCTCATGATTCTGAAATTTAACTGCATAGACCCTGAAAAAGCCATGAATATAGATGAGAAAGAAGTGCTGAGTTAAGCAAGGCATCTACAAACAGCCTTTTAGTTTTGAAGAAGCTGTTTGACACAAAAGTGTGGCTGAAAATAATGCATACTTTTTGCATGGTGGAAATATTTAATTGTTTAATATTAGTTATTTTCGTAGATATTTCTTAGTTGGCAAGTCACTCTGAAAATATGGAATAATGCATTATAGTGCTAAGTGACACATTGACATAATAATGTTTATGTATTTGTCTAAAAGAACTGGACTAAATATATAAAAGGTTAGGAATATATATAAAAATATATATGACATACCAATAACTCACATGTGAGAAATATGTTCCTTACAGGTTGCTTACATATTTTAGTAAATTAGTTGTTACATGAATTTAATTAAACAAAGACAAAATGAGAACACAACTAAAAAAAATAAAAACAAGATTGTGAAT
This sequence comes from Eptesicus fuscus, assembly GCF_027574615.1. Classification (NCBI taxonomy): domain Eukaryota; kingdom Metazoa; phylum Chordata; class Mammalia; order Chiroptera; family Vespertilionidae; genus Eptesicus; species Eptesicus fuscus. The sequence goes on along the minus strand of NC_072476.1, from coordinate 99,019,775 downwards.
CAAAGGAAACAAAGTGTCTGATGGGAAACAAATACTTTATTTGACAATGGTACACTTGGCATTTTATGAAGGATAACTAAAATGCACTCTGAACCTCCAGGGGTTTCAAAAAGCTGTGTGTGTTGTTGTTTGCTTTGAAACAGTTTGAGCTATATTTTGTTATTTGCTACCCAAAGAACCATAACCAGTGCGATCGTACTTTTGTTCCACTTTTTTTGTGTCCTAGTTTATTTATGTGCCAGATGACAATTTGGTTGAGTCTGGGAAATACATCTTCCAGTAACCTCTTCCTTGTGTGGTTTCAGTGAGAGTTGGCTAAAAAGAAATGTGCATGATGTTTGGAATGAGGGAAGGAGAGCCATACTTTTGCTGTCAGTTTTGTTGATGGACAGATTATAATGTGTTTGATGAGCTCCAAGCTCACTTTTTTTGTACTTTATGTCCATCTCAACTCTTTTACTGCTGACGCTGAAGACAACAGCTTAAAGTTGACCATGAGGAGCTGTACTGAAGTCCTACACAGGAAGAACTTACACCCTGACAACAGCTTCCTCAGAGACAGTTTCCACAGACCTCTCTGTGGTCCCTCACGGATAGCCAGAAGCACTTGGTCAAGGGTATGTGGTAGAGAGTGACCCAGGGAGAGAAAGGCATCACAAAATTTCTACATGTGCTCATTTACAGTAGAAAACTAAAGGTGCTTCATTTTTGGTGGCCCATAAGTTCATAATGGTCTGCTTCCCTATGCCTCAGTATGACAGTGAGCCAATGAGAAGGCAAGAACAATTCTGCATGTTTAAGAGTAGAGAAACTTTTCACATAAGGGTGATTCAGTTCAGCAGAGGGGGAGGACCCAAGCTTAATTGGAGCATAGGAGATATGCTATTTATAATGAATTATTTCTGGGGATTTCAGAATTTATAGAAGATTTCTAGGAGTCTTCTACTTCAGACTTCTTAATAATGTTATTTTCTAATTTGTGAGTTTAAGAAATACAGAATTAGAATCTGATTGTGAGGGAAAGAAGACTGAGAGGCTGTGCACATCTTCCCTCTCAGTGAAAATTAAATATTGATGTTAGCAATTTTGAACCAAAAACATTTATGTATATCTCAGTCATCCAAGATCTGTAGAAGATTTTATCTGAACTCTACCTGAACTTCTGTCCCTGGGTATTAGAGGAAACTCAGTAGTAATTGAAGCTATGGTGTAGAGCACCAGGTTTCCTGACGGGAGCATAAAAATCTCGATATATCCAGGTGATAAGGCACAGGCAGAAAGCAATATTTACAAGTGGGACTTTTGGAGTACTGCTTTCACCTTCCTCCAACAGAAATGAAGATGTGATTGACCATTCAGTTGAAAGAAAGAAGAAAGTGTAGCCAACAACATGAAATGATGTGTCATTAAATGTCCCTTAATTTAGCTATGGTTCTTTTCAGCCACAACACCCAGAGCAGAATATGAAGAACTGGAGACCAAACTCCTAGAAAAAATAAGGATTAGTGATGAGAAAGGTGCTATGTCTAAGAGATTAAAGTCATTCATTGCATACTGGGTTTATTTGTATTTCATTCAAGACGCAAAATTAGAAATCTGCCAACATCATGAAATACTATTCAGCATGTGGTCATCTTACCCTCAGAGGACAGCCTGGAGAAAGTTCTTGGTGTTTAAAAGACATCTTTAATGTTGTGTTTTCCTTCATAAGGCACGTAGAGGGAGAGTTTGGAGGACAGATGCTGCACTCTGAAATTGCAAATTCTTCCCTGGAGAGAAAGTGAAATGGTGGGAAAATAATTCTAACAACATCTGGCCCATAAGACTTGTTAAGGAGTGGAGAGTCTCTGTTTAGTAAACTCTTCTGGAATTCTCTTAGTGAGTGGTTGACAATTTTCTGTAAAGGGCCCAGAGTATATATTTTAGTCTTGCCATTCATACCATCTCTGTTGCAATGACTTAACTCTAGATTTTTAAAACAAATGTAGTCATACATAAATGAATGGATGTGACTATTTTCCAATAAACTTTATTTAAAAGTAGACAAGCAAACAAACAAATAAACAAACAGATGACGGTTGTAGTTTACCCACCACTGTTTCTAAATGAAGTCATATGAGCAAGTGTTATAAGAAGACTGTGAGACAGAAGTAGAGGGTAAATTACTTCACATACAACAACAACAAAAAACTTTGTGGGTATGGTAGAGAGAGGGGGAGACAGAGATAACAATATTAGACAATGAGACAAGAGGCTTAGACTGTGGCCAAAGGTGGTGGGAAAGAATTCCTGCTAGTACATTGATCATATCACTTCCTATTATTCAATTGTAGGCTGTTTGAACAACTGCAGTGTAAGCCCTTCCACCGCCTGGACCTTCAGTAAAGTTTGCTTTATAGACCAGCACTCTGTAAAGTAAAAATGTCTAACCAGCCGAAACCGGTTTGGCTCAGTGGATAGAGCGTCGGCCTGCGGACTCAGGGGTCCCGGGTTCGATTCCGGTCAGGGGCATGTGCCTTGGTTGCGGGCACATCCCCGGTGGGGGGTGTGCAGGAGGCAGCTGATCGGTGTTTCTCTCTCATCGATGTTTCTAACTCTCTATCCCTCTCTCTTCCTCTCTGTGGAAAATCAATAAAATATATTTAAAAAAAAAAAAATGTCTAACCAATGTTTATGTGCTTACGTTGAGCCAATTAAGGAATAGTCTTAATATGTGTGCTTGGTATGTACCAATGAGATAAAAACTGTAATTGGCACATGGTAAGAATGATATTCTGACTCCTGTGGATACTGTAACTGAGGGACAGTGACCTTGAGATTTTAAGGAGAAATCCTGGGGAAGATAGCAGATTGTTGGTTTGAGCTAAAATCTGGTTACAAGAGAATGTCAAGCATCATTAGGCTATCATTTTTAAAATGGTCACATGTGTGCCACTCTCTCTCAAGAAAATTTGTATTTTATTGCATGCTTTGCAGGGAATTATTATACTATTGTGCATGGCAAACAAACCCAATTTTGCTGAATATGGTGTCAAAATTATTTGGAACAGTTTACTGATGTGTGTGTGTGTGTGTGTGTGTGTGTGTGTGTGTGTGTGTGTATTATAATATTATTAGGCACCACTATTGAGAATTTGATTTAGTAGGTCTAGGTGAGCCTTTGGAGTGTTATTTATAAAAATCAACTCAGAGGTTTCTCATATGCCACCAATTTTGGAAGTCACTAGATGAGTTTAAACATAATTTGAATAAAAAAGAAATGACCCTTACTGCTAAGAAAAATATTTTTTTTATCTTTAAGAATCTTATTCACAGAAAATTGACAAATCTGTTTTCTGGTGGAACTCCCAGTAGAAAGTGACTTATTTCACATCAAGGGGGTTTTGAATGTCTTTCATTTCACCATATCACACAACACTGAATGGGACAGAGAGAATGCAGCTCTTGAGGAGAATACCAACCCACATTCGAAAGACAGAGAACTGCAGAGTCACTCATTAGAAGGGCTGGATTTTTTATCCTGGAATATTTTTAGAATAATTGTATTAAGTAATTTCTATACTCTGTTAGACATGCGTACACAGATTAAAGCAAAAGACCATTGGGAGAGACTTGAATGAGCTACTATAGTCCTAAACAGATGAGTTAAAGCAAGGCAGACTATTTTTATTGTTGGGGAAAATTACCTATGGAAAGGCCCAATTACCATGCCTGAAAATTGCAAAGCTTTGTAGAGTAAAAATGAATTTTTGGAATAAATGCTATGTGATCCTGTGGGTGTAATTTGTTTAGAATTGAAGGGAGAAGATGTTTTACCAAAATAGTATGTATAATAAGTATCGACCTCGCATCTTAATTACTGTAATAGTGCCATCAGTATTGGAACATCATCAATGGATTTGACAAGTATTTATTGAGCACTCACTATGTTTGAAAACTTACCTACAGCACTGAGGATGTTTCAGGGACAAAAATAGACTAAATCCCTTATCTCAAAGTTTATATTTTGGAGGGGAATGCTGACAATACGCTTCTCAAATAAATACATTGCACAATGTCAGATGTTGAAAAGTCCTGTAAGGAAAAAATTAGCAGATGATAAGATATAAGGTGGTGGAGTAGGAAAATGTTCCTTTTACATTGGAAGAGAATAGGAGAAAGACAGATGTTTTCCATGATGAGGTTATAGTTGAGCAGAAATCTGAATGTAGTGAGGTTGAAATCAGAGAAGCCTCAGAAATGCCTCCTTTCTGATTCTCCCTCTGAAGGGGTATTTTGTTTTTAAATACTGGTCTATAATCACCTGTTCTTGATTAATTATCTCATATTTAAATTAAAAAATTAAAATATGATACCTTAAGTTTAAAAATCATTAAAATTTTCAGAACACTTACCTTCAGTTTATTTTTATGATAAATCTTGATAGGTAATGTTAAATGTTTTAGTTAGGGATTTAAATTAAAGGCTTTTTATTATTTTATACAGTGTAATTAGAGTCAATTGCTAAATGTATACTATAAAATTGTCAAAATTATTTATATTCTCTTTTTCCCCTATAGGTATCCTCTCTCTCTTTTTTACATTGTTATTAGAATGATAATTATGAGGAATAAAATCAGTTACCAACAGTCATGGCATGGTCATGATAGTACAAGCTTATTTTTCTGTTTATTTTAATTTATTTTAAACAAGTACCAGACACAAAACACTGGTAAATATCTATAATTCAAAACAATAATCTAAAATGGAAATAGGCTTAAAATTTTCACCAAGTAACTGCAATCACCCCTTTCTTGATTTTTCTCTATTCTAGCTTCACTAATATTCAACACACTACAGAGGACCTCTCTAAAACACACAATTAATCATTGTATTATTCTATGTAAAGGTTGTAAGTGAATGTTAGTTGCTCTAATGGTAATAAGCCAAGAACCTCATGAGGACACATCCCATCACACAGAATTTGGACCATACCCCCTTACAAACTCATCTCTCATACTAAACTCTTTCATATTTGTGTCCATCCTCCAGTGCTACCCATACATTTTCTTATCCAATTATCACAGCAACCTTGTGTTAAGTATCATAACTGTCTCCATAACGAAGACAAAGCATTGTTTGTTCAAAGTTGGAGTAACATGCCCAATAGGTCACACTACTGAGAAATTACAACTGGATTCTAACACTCTCTTCCTGCCTTCTTGATCTTTAAAGGAGCAGTTCTTTTATTTTCTACTTATCAAGGGAATTCAGCTCTTACAAGGTAGAATAACAAGTATCCTGGGCCCCTTAGGTTTCATAAGTCATTTTGATATTTTCTTCCCAGCATATACAACTCATGGTTTCTTGAGTTGAGCCACTGCATACAAATCAGTATATCTAGGTTCTCTTAGAGAAGAACTCTGTCCCAGCTATTCTGGGATTCTATTTGAGCTCAGATGATAGACATGACTATGGGAAATGAATTCTCATTTGATGTTTCAGGTGCAGAAGAGATTTATAGTATTATGTTTCCTCTTTAAAAAGTCTTTTACATTTATTTCTTCAGTAACTCACATGCTCATTAGTTATCTCTCTTTTTTTCTCTTTTTCTCTATTTTCTTTTTTCTTCATTCTTTTCTTCCTTTTTATCTTTTTACAATATTTTCATATATTTTTATAACATATATACACATTTCTGACTTTTAAAATGCATTTTTATTGCAACCTTAAAATGAAATATCCAAGTATGCCATTATCTAAAAAATATTAACAGGGATCTCACCCAAATTTCCTGTAAGCTGAGCTCTAACATTTTGGGTAATTCAACTTCTTCAGGTAGGTCTCTTTTCATATTTTGAATGAAGGAGATCAATAAAATATGTTGGTTTGTGTTCAGTTCTAGTTGTGAAGTTATACAATTCTAATTAGTTTTTTTAAAATAGCTTTTATGCCTTTAAGTGATTGGATTATTTGGTATTATTAAAAGACTTTTAAAAAATTAAAAGAATTATTCACATCCTTGGAGCATGTACTTACAATGCAGAGAAGTAATGCTCTTGTTTTTTCCTCAGAGTCTATTTTCTTGTTCTTTCCCTAATTTTGGACTTATTTTATTGAAGTTATATGAAAGTAATAAATAAAAACCATGATATTATCTTTTTAATACTGCTTGCTGCTTTATTTCTGCAATTTTTGACATTTTCTTTGGTTTGGGTTTTCTGATTTACCATACTATAATACTATAGATTTATTTTTTTCAGAAAGAATCCTCTCTTCAAATCCTATTCTATTGTCAAAAAGTGTTTTTATTTATTTAATTTGTGTGTTTTTTGTTTTTGTTTTTGTTTTTTTTTTTTGCTGGAGGAAATGGTTCTCTTTTGTCCCAGACAAGGTCACAGGGTGCTCTTCCCTGGATCTACCTTCCTTCGACCTGCCTAGCTTCTCTTCTCTTCCTTGAGCTAAGATCTCTAAGGCAGAACTGCTGAAGCCACGCTCAGTTCAGATGGCAATGAATAGAAAGTTCATTTTAATTTCTGGTACAAACAATATTGTCTAGTCAGCTGTGCCGGTAATAAAGGTACTATTTTGTCCAATATCTTATTATGTACTCTACATCTCAATTGGTTCAAAATCTAGATGGAAAAAAAAGTGCGATGCTGTCTCTTCATCAAGTCCCAACAAATCTCAACACAAAACCTAATCTTTTTGTGACTCAAGAGCTTTTTCAAAGGATTTATTGGTTAAGAAGATCTCCTTAAATTACTTAAGAATGCAAGGTCCCTAAATAAGCCAGCAATTATTAAAATATCTTTCTAAGCCCAGAGAGATTCTTTCAGTGCCTCATTCATAGTAAATGTTCAAAAATTATTGACGTGATTAAGTTAAGGGATATAACAAAAAGCTTCATAAATTACAAATACAATGTATTCTGTAATTTACCTGGCAAAAGAAAGCTAACAGATGGTGTTTCTGTTTCTGAAATGACCTACAATATTACTGAGATTGTTATATATACAGGGTGGGCAAAATGGGGTTACAGTTGTTTGTATGGAAAAATATATAATAAAAGAATAAATCCTATATAATAAAAGGCTAATATGTAAATAGACTGAATGGCAGAACAACTGAACAACTGGTCGCTATGATGTACACTGACCACCAGGGGGCACGCATGGAACATTGTGGGCGTAGGCCATGGTGGGATGGTGGAGCCGGTGAGCAGGGGGAGGGAGGAGGTGCCAGACCAAGGCAGGGCTCCAGTTGCTGTCAGCTGTCATTGGGGTGAGCCTCTGGTGGTTACTGAAAATTCTTTGTTCCTGAGCAGCATGGTCCCACTCGGCGCTTGTACCCACTGCCAGCGCACGGAGGATGGCCAAGACCTGCCACTGTGCCCACTGCAGCCTCACGGCCCACAGTTCCTTTCAAGGTACACGACTTCATGCACTGGGCCCCTAGTAATAATATAAGAATAACTCTTTTGTGTGCTCACAACTCTATACCTACTTTTGCCTACCCCTGTATATAATTTAACTGAGAATTTTCCAGGTTCACATGATATTATTGTTTCAGTTTAGAGCACACGTTGTGTTGTAATCATGTTTTCATTATCCTACCACATAGCACAGTGCATTAAACACAACAGGAACTTAGCAAATGATTGCTGAACTACAAATACCTTTATTTAAAAGGGACGGTGCAAAGTAAACTCTCTATTGGATATACCTTAATTTTCTTCTGTAGCTCATTAAAAATCTGTAGGTAAGATATAGACTCACTTAACCTTTAAGGATACTGGCTAGAAGCAAAGCTTATCTCAGTCAACAAAACTCCACAAAGGGAACAAGGTAATTCTATATTTAGATGCTTTCCTGTGTTTGAGTTACATAGACAAAGGGCCAACAGCTGTTCATAAATTTCTTTAGCATTACATTCTGGCTGAGGAAAATCAAATTTCTAACATAGAGAATGTACTTGCCTTTAGGAAATTACTTAATCTAATAGAAATTTGGCAGCAGCAACTGGCTTCGGGACTTAGGTCTCAAGATGTGCTCATTGATCTTGGAAAAAGTTATAAGCACATGGGTTAGGATACATGCACTAAACAGGAAGATATCTGGTGAGCAGTCCTAACAATATTAGAATTGTGATATGACTCCCCTTCTGTTACTATTACCAGATGTAGAATTATTTTATTACTTTTTATTTTTTAAATATATTTTTATTGACTTCAGAGAGGAAGGGAGAGGGAGAGAAAGATAGAAACATCAATGATGAGAGAGAATCATTGATTGGCTGACTCCTGCACACCCTCTACTGGGGATCGAGCCCACAACCCAGACATGTGCCCTTGACCAGAATCGAACCAGGGACCTTTCAGTCCTCAGGCCAATGCTCTATCCACTGAGCCAAACCAGCTAGGGCTGCTTTCAGTAATTTTAGTAACTAATTAAATTTATTCCACCCACATTTATTTTTAAAGAAAACATTTATAATAAGCCAATGCCAGAAAATAATATAAAAATAAATCTGTGTTTATGATAAATTGTTTACACTTATTTACTGTATTTTTTTTCTTATGTAGAGAAAGAAAATATGTGTTAAGACACAAAATGAATAATGTAACATGTTTCTATGAGTACAAGAACAGACATATCAAGCAGGTCCTGTTGTTAAGACATTTGACAAAGAAATAGGCAAAGGAAGAAAATTCACATCTCAGGTATAAAAATGTTTGTGTAAACTATATGAACAGCATTGTGCACATTCTGACTACTTGCAATTCCATTTTGAATAAAGTAATCTTCTAATCTAAGTACTGGTAGTAGCTACATACATATAAAGAATTTTCTGTTTGATTTCACTTTATGTTTAGACTGAATATTACAGAAAAATACCATTCTCCTGGAACTTATTTTGCATGATACTAGTATGACTACTCAGAGTATTGTTGTTATGACATACTAAGTGTACCGGTTAATAATATGGATTTTTTTTCAGTAGATGGCGTTACACATATGTTGATATATATGCGATTTGATATATATGCTATTTTGTTGTATTGACAACAAAGCTTCAAAACATATGTCAAATTTTCTGAAGGTGTTAACATCATAGATATTTTTACACTTAAAAATGTCGAATTTCATGCCAAAAAAAAGAGCATTTCCGGGAAGTTTCAATTCATTACTTTATTTTGAAGGAAAGTGCTGCTGAATTACTTTGGGAAGCTGATGGTGAACATGCTCCATCTCAAGATACTTGTGAATGCTGATTTAAACACTTTAAAAGTGATGATTTTGATGTGAAAGACAAAGAATGTCCAAGTCAACTGAAAAAGTTTGAAGACCAACAATTACAAGCATTATTGGATGAAGATGCATGTCAAACTCAAAAACAACTTGCAGAAAGATTAAACGTTGCTCAGCAAACAATTTCTGATCATTTCCAAGCAATGGGAAAGATTTTAAAGGAAGGAAAATGGGTGCCACATCAACTGAATGAAAAACAAATGGAAAACCGAAAAGTCATCAGTAAAATGTTGCTTCAGCAGCATGAAAGAAAGTCTTTTTTGCATCGAATTATGACTGGTGATGAAAAGTGGATTTATTTTGAGAATCCCAAACGCACAAAAACATGGGTTGATCCAGGTCAACCATCAAAATCGACTACAAAGCCAAATCGCTTCGGAAAGAAGACAATGCTCTGTGTTTGGTGGGATCAGGAAGGTGTGGTGTATTATGAGCTTCTAAAACCAGGTGAAACCATTAATACTGATCTCTACTGACAACAAATAATGAATTTGAACCACACTTTGATTGTGAAACAACCAGAATGTTCCAGAAGACAAGGCAAAGTAATTTTGCTTCATGATGATACACCATGAAGTTTTCAAAAACTTCAAAACCAGTAAAGACATGTTAAAAGATCTTGCCTGGGAAGTATTAGCCCACCCACTGTATTCACCAGACCTTGCTCCTTCAGATTACCACTTGTTCTGATAGATGGCACATGTACTTTCTGAGCAGCACTTCAAAACGTACGAAGAAGTGCAAAATTGGGTCTCTGAATGGCTTGCCTCAAAACAAGAAAAGTTCTATTGGGATGGTATCCACAAATTACCTGACAGATGGGGAAATGTGTAGCTAGTGATGGACATCACTTTGAATAATGCACTTTTGATGTTTCTCTTGAAATGATCATGTTTTCTTTGATTACAAAATCTGCTATTATTAACCGGTACACCTACTATTTCATTAGAAGGAAAGAAATGAAATACATTTTTCCTTTGTCATGATTAATGTATGAAAGTAAAATACTTCATGAAATGGGAAGTAATTTCTTCTTGAGATAATCAGAAGTGTGAGAACAGAATTCTGAATGAGAAAAAAAAAGAGCAATGTGTTTGGAATGAAAAGATCTGGGTTTGAGTTATGGATCTCATCTTTCATCTGGATCTATTAACTTATCTGTGAAATGAATGGGTTGGTCTGAAAGGAACCTTTTTTTTCAAACACTGAGTGAATATGTCCCAGAACAATCTATGTATCTGACTTTGAGGATGCTTGGACTCCATGGAAATGATTCAACAAGCCAGTCTTGTGTCTCTAACTCTCAAGAAGGACTAGGTAAGCCCACACTATTCAACCCTGATTTTATCACCCTCTGGATGCACTATTGGAATAGAGCAGAAGGGAGTTAGTCATTGTGTTGGGAGAGCCTTTTAAGTCCTGGTAACCTACACATCACAAAGACTTTTAATGTGCTAAGATACCCTTTGCATGATTATCCCTAACAGAGTATTATACTGTTTGATGATTATGCATTTCCTATTCTATCTTTCCTTACTAGACTGCAAACATCATGAAACTGTCATGAAAAAGATAAAGGGAATCTTTTCCCCACTGAATCCCTAGTGTCCTGTGCAAGGAGTGGTGTTTATTTTAAAGTCTATGTAAATGAAGCATTGAGTAGAACAGGGCTCAAAGTGAAGGAAAATAATAAAGATTTAATCAGTCTAATGAATAATGAGTCAGTTTTATCTGGATTCTTCATTATTCTACTAAGAATATTATTCAGTTTAAGTTTTATGTTTCTTAGGATTGCCTCTACTAAAATTTTTATAAATTTATACAAAATATAAATTTCCTTGAAGTCAAATGTTTTTATCATTAAGATAATCTCTCCACAATGCCTGAGACTCAATACTATGAGGATTGCTCAGCCAAGAGTAAATAATCAAATAACCTTTCATCTATTAGAATGTCACTGTGGCCAGACAACAGGTATCCTATTTCAGACCTTCTTTAGAAAAAAAAAATTAACATTAGATTATTTTAAATATAATTCCAAAACATAATTTTGCTGCACAGTTCTTTATTTCAAGTTGAGCACAAAAGAAAATTTAAATAGAAGCAGTGCAAATTTAACACAATGCACATTTGTTAAATACTGATTAGAAAAATATATTCATATTTTATTGAACAGTTGCTATTCAGTAAGTTGGCTTTACAATATTTTCATAGGTAAATTAAAATATATTGCACATGATGTTACTTATATTTGTATTGATTTCAGAGAGGAAGGGAGAGGGAGAGAGATATAGAAACATGGGAGAGAATCATTGATCTGACTGCCTTCTGCATGCCCCACACCAAGGATGGAGCCTGCAACCTGAGCATGTGCTCTGACTGGGAATTGAACAGTGACCTCCTGGTTCACAGGACAACGCTTAACCATGGAGCCACACTGACTTGGCTGAATATGCTGTTATTGAAAAAAAAATTAATAAAATGTCATTGAATTAGAAAATAACAGTTATTAAATTAACATGCTTATTCTATTGTGATTTAATATCCTGCCTAAGTTACACATCTCTTACTTTGCTTATTGATTTCTCAATAAATTGCATAGGGTTTTGATGATTTTATTCTTAAATTATATAATCTATCTGCACCTGAGCCAAACAAATCCTAGTGCCTCTAGCGTAATCAGACAGAATTAGCAAAACACCTGTATCTGTAACACCTGGTGGTATTAAAACATAAGTGCGGATTGCTCTCTTAATAATTAGTCTTTAGGATCCTGAGGATTTTGGCAACAATAAAAGTAACTAAAAAGTAACACAAAGAAATCAAATTGTATAAATAGCTAATTTCGCTTTAATCGAACCACTGAAAATATACATAGAAAAATAAATGTAATTTAGATCTACTTCTTTTCGGTCTCTCTGTCACCTTGCTCAATTTTGCTTAGATGAGCTAAAGCAGGGTGAACAAATTGTCGTAATCAAATGGATGAAATATATATCTTTATGTTAATTGTAAGATAAGCAGAGGCATCTTGATATATCAGCTTTTGGAGGTAGAGTGGTATGTAGAGAATATCATCAAAATTCCCATAGCATAACTCCAGAAGAATCTCAAAGCAAAAAGAAACCAATTTAGTTCTAACTTAATTGGATGAAATCTAAGAGTAATCTATTGCAGACTGTGTCGAAATTACCCTAGTGTTTAGTGTTTACAACATATGTATTCGAGTTTCTCAGAAAGCTGATTGTTTCAAGTATTTTGCATGCAAATTCCCCGTAAGCAGGGAAGTGTATGCAGCATCAGATGCAGATTGTCGAAGCTGATTCTCAGTGAAGGATGGGTCTTTGAACAATTACTAAACCAGATACTTCTTTTAATATATTTTTATTGATTTCAGAGAGGGAGAGAGAGAAATATCAATGATGAGAAAGAATCATTGATAGGCTGCCTCTTGCACACCTCACACTGGGAATCGAGCCTACAACCCCGGCATGTGCCCTGACCAGGAGTTGAACCATGACCTCCTGATTCTGGATTGACTCTCAACCACTGAGCCATGCCAGCCGGGCAGATATTTCTTCTTTTAAAATATAAAGAGCACCTAATATTTTCAAGAATTCTTCTATTTCTTTGGAGATTATCTCTGTCCTATTTTCTGCTTTAACAGTCTTAGTCCTTGATAGTAGATTTTCCTAACTCTTGCTCCTTTCTTCCTCCCAAATCCTGACTTCTGCCCCTTAGTTTCTCAGAAATTTTTTCTAACAGTTTCAGCAAGAAACACCATATTGCCACATTTCAAAAGGACTGATCACTCTCAAATGTAAAATTCCCTCCCATAATGTCCTTGAACTTTTGAACTTTAAATTTTTATATCTAACTGCCTGAGGAAAAATTGTACCTTCCTACACAATCACCATTAAATCGATTAATTAATTAGTTAAAATATAAAGCACTATGAAGAGAAGGAGTAGGTCTAGGATCAATACAGTTCTCTGGCCACCCTAGTTGGCAGTATGATTAGTTAAAGTGTATAATGAGGTCCCTAAAATTCAGAGGATAGTAACTGACAGAGAGAGTTGTGATACAGGATAAGGGGGGAATACTATCTGATCAGGACTATCAAGGGGATTTGGTATTTTTCTCTCTCTAATATACTCAAAAGAAAACTGATAAGTGTTTAGTTTCCTTACATTACTCCATTCTTCCAAATAAGTGGAATGCAAAAGAAAAATATGTTACTAACATTTGATTTTCCCTGTTTTATAATAAAGCTATAAGGTATTTATACTCTCATTACTAAAAAAAAGTCACAAAGCAAGCATGAAAAATGCATTCTGTGGAAGCAGGTAAGAACTAGTTCTATATTTGATCCTGGATCATGTTTTGTGTTTGAACTAATATATTGTATAGTTCTAGTATTAGCAAAGAGGTAAACTATTTTGCCAAAAATGCCACTATTTAGGAATAATATAAGAAAACATGGAAGAAAGAGAAAAGCAAATTTTCCTCAGTTTTTCTTAATAGGAGGCAATTAAAGATTTTTAAATCAATACATGTAAGAGCCACAAAGTAAAAACTCTTTAATTGTGCAAGGATGGGGCAGTAAGCATTCCGGGGGGTGGAGGGAAAGGAGAAGAAAAAAAGCATTCTTCTCTAGAAAAAACACATTCTGGTTCCATTAAACATTTAAATTTCAATGATCTGAAACTGAGTTTGGTTCTTTAATATACCATAGTTGCAGTATGGAAGGGAAAAGCTATGTTATTAAATAAATTTGGTGGGTTTTAAAAGTTAAAAAGTTCTACCAGATACACTTAACAGCTTGAAATGCGAATAGAAAAAGAGAATACAACTGGAGTAAATAACATTTATTTTTACTTTATAACTTTTATTGGAAAAGCTGCTTTAAAAACAATTATGATTGCAGCTATTGATTAACAATAATGTAAGTTGGCAGACTGAATGCTTATGAAAGGTGTAAAGTGAAGATAAACTTTAACACCATAAAAACCAGGGCCTAAAATGATTAACAATTCAATAAATGTGGCAGAAACTCTAGCAGGTCATTTATATATTGAGTTTTTGTGTGCATGTTTGTGTACTTGAATGAAAGGACATTTGCCTCTCAAATATTTATGGACACAAAAACGAGTGTCCCAGTCATCTTAAATTATGTATTTCTGCATTTCTACTTTAAATAAACAGACATCAGCTAACACTCCTTTCCTTGGGAATAAAAACATTTCATATCCAGAATTAGCTATGGAACATCAGAGTATACATTTGCCAAGTCTCCCTCTGATAAGCAGGGGTGTTTCTTACAAGAGAAATGACACGGACCTGCATATACTTAAGTATTTGGTGCATGAAACACATTTGGTCCAGGGAATTGTCCACTCAGCGCAAGGTTAGAATTTAATCTGTGCTGTTTCTCTGTTTCCCTCTATCTGGCTCTGAAGGAGTGATTTGACTTGGCATAGCTCTACCATACGGAAGTTGAGACGTACCCAGTGATCTGTATCATGCTGTCCATATTTTCAAATATTTTAAACTCAAAGACTATTAAGACAAAATACAAAAAGTAAGAAACTTTAAAGACATGTCTATATATTCACTACATATGAGGCTCTCATGAATTAAAATACTTTGATTCAAAAAAATGAAAATTTGGACAAATAATAATGATGAGAATAATTATAAGGCTTAAAATTCATATAGATCAAATGAGCATAGTGCAAAGCTTTTCTTATTAATAAAATTTGGCATATCTTTTATATGCACATGTTGTCATAGAGCATAGTGCAAAGCTTTTCTTATTAATAAAATTTGGCATATCTTTTATATGCACACTAGAGGCCCGGTGCACGAAATTCGTGCACGAAGGGGGGTTGTCCCTCAGTCCAGCCTGTACCCTCTCCAATCTGGGACCCCTCAAGGGATGTCCAACTGCCCGTTTAGGCCCGATCCCAGGATCGGGCCTAAACGGGCAGTTGGACATCCCTATCACAATCCAGGACTGCTGGCTCCCAACTGCTTGCCTGCCTGCCTTCCTGATTGCCCCTAACCGCTTTTGCCTGCCAGCCTGATCACCCCCTAACCACTCTGCTGCCAGCCTGTTTGCCCCCAACTTCCCTCCTCTGCCGCCTGGTCACCCCTAACTGCCCTCTCCTGCAGGGTTGATCACCTCCAACTGCCCTCCCTTGCAGGCTTGGTCCCTCTCAACTGCCCTCCCTTGCAGGCCAGGTGCCTCCCAACTGCCCTCTCCTTCTGGCCATCTTGTGGTGGCGATCCTGTGTCCACATGGGGGCAGGATCTTTGACCACATGGGGGCAGCTATATTGTGTGTTGCAGTGATGATCAATCTGCAGATTACTCTTTTATTAGATAGGATAGAGGCCTGGTACAGGGGTGGGGGCCAGCTGGTTTGCCCTGAAGGGTGTCCCTGATCAGGGTGGGGTACCCTTGGGGCATGGGGCGGCCTGAGCGAGGGGCCTGTGGTGGTTTGCAGGCCGGCCACACCCCCTGGCAACGCAATCGGAGGCCCTGGTATCTGGAATTTATTTTCCTTCTACAATTGAAACTTTGTAGCCTGAAGCAGAGCCAAGCCTAGGGCTCCCTCCGAGGCCCGAAGCCATTTGTGTTGGGGTTATAATTGAAACTTTGTTGCCTTAAACGGTGGGCCTGGCCAGGGTGTGTGGAAAGCTTTGCTTCCCCTGTTGCCGGCGGCAACCCTGGCCTGCTCTCTCAAGCTCCATTCTGCCGCCATTTGTTTGAATTTGTTTACCTTCTATAATTGAAACTTTGTAGCTTGAGTGGAGGCTTAGGCCTGCAACAGCTGGCAGAAAGCTTGGCTTCCTCTGTTACCTAGGAAACCTTGCTCTCTGTGGCTGTAGCCATCTTGGTTTGGGTTAATTTGCATGCTCGCTCTGATTGGATGGTGGGCGTGGCTTGTGGGCGTGGCTTGTGGGTGTGTCGGAGGTGTGGTCAATTTGCATATTTGTCTATTATTAGATTAGATGTTGTCATAATAAATAAACCAAAATACATTTTCTATAAATTATGTGTATCACATATGTATATTTGTATGTATGTTCATCCATGATCTTATATTTAAATACTTCTATGTTTTTCTTATTTTGAAATTCTTTGTTTTGAGGTGATTATTATAGTGTTTTTTTTCACATTTCACTACTTGCCCTACGTCTTTTTGTTACTTTATTATAGAAATTTCAAAAGTATATTCAGGAAACTATAGTAAGAATTTATACATGAGTTCTTAGGACACCAGTAATAAGAACAGAATTTAGTATGTACAAATGACTATAAGGCTAAGATAGGAGGGACATGGAGGGCCCCCTGATGGGAGAAGGTGTATATGATTGAGTGTAGTAATGATTTCATTAAAATGCTGATGGTATTGCCTATCCTCTAATTATCAAGTTGCCCTACTTGAATGTGCACACCATTTATGCAAAGTGTTTTCTAAACCTTATCACTGTCCTTCACTTGCCAACATATCTAATGGTTGTGTTGAGTATTGAATTATGTCTCCACAAAAGATATGTTCAAATCCTTACCCCTGGTACCTATGTGTGTGAACTTATTTGGAAATAGTATCGTGGCAGGTGTAATTAAGATATCAAATAAGATAAGGTCATACTGGATTGAGTGGGACCTTAACAATATGACTAGTGTTTTTATAAGATGGGAAGAGAAATAAAGAGAGTGATACAGAGAACGAAGACAATGTGGACACATATCATTGTGCAAGGGAGGCAGAAATTGGATGATGTTCCTACAAGGACGTCAGAAGCTGAGAGAAAGGCATGAAGCAGATTCTCTTTTGGAGACCGCAGCAAGGGAACAAGGCCCAGCCATCTTGATTTGGAACTTCTAGCATAAGAAATGGGAGAGAAATTTCTCTTTTTTCTAAAGCCATCCAAATTGTGGTAATTTGTTGTAACTGTCATAGAAAATGAATATGGTAAGAACAAATTGTGATATGCTAATTTAACTCCAATATCTTTTAAAGTACCTTAAAATCCTTATTTACTTAAACCATGCATCTATTTAAACCTCATGTATTATTAATAACTAGTGGCCCAGTGCATGGATTCCTGCACATTGAAAGGAAACTAATTAGAAGAAATATTTTTTTAGTTACTTTATTGATTAAGGTATCGCATATTTGTCCTCACCGCCCCTCCATTCCCATCCCAAACCCCTTCACACGCATGTCCCCACCCCCCTGTTGTCCATGATCATTGGTTAGGCTCATATACAAGCACACAAGTCCTTTGGTTGATCTTTCTCCCTTATCCCCACCCTCCCCTACCTTCCCTCTGAGGTCTGACAGTCTGATCGATGCTGTTATTGTTCTTCAGTCTATGTTGTTCATCATTCCCCCTGGATGAGTGAGCTCATGTGATACTAGGAATACACTTATAGGAACTGAAAATGAGACAAGCAATAATGGTTATGCTGAGAGGCAAATGAATCAGTCTATAGTGAGTTTCTTTCTGGGCCAACAGTTCTTTTGAGTCCCAATTTCTATGTCCAACTGTTCTTTATGTGTACATAAGAGCAATGATATTTCAGTTCTGGATGGTGGACAAATGGTGGTAATGCAGGTCCAACCCTCTCTGGTTTGGTCCTGGGCAATCTGCAGTGATGCACATCTGCTGACTAGAAGAAATATTTTAATATCGCTATTTGCCCTTTCTCTATAATAGAAGTGTCAACCAAATTCATGATTGACAATGACAGATTGAAACACACACATGCGATTGGCACCAATGTGAGCTTTATATGTATTGCACATGTGCGAGTCAACGTTTATTTTCAAATTGCCAGTGCATGTCATATGTACCGGCTGGTTGGTCGGTCTGACAGATGGACAATCGGATGGATGGATAGTTAGTCACTTAGCCTTTTATATATATAGACTAGAGGCCCAGTGCACGAAATTTGTGCACGGGGGGGTGGTGGGGGGGGGGGGGTTGTCCCTCAGCCCAGCCTACAGTCTCTCCAATCTGGGACCCCTCAAGGGACCTTCATTTTTTTCCTCCAGGAGTGTGGTGGAAAAACCTTAGATCACCTTCTTGGATTCTTATAATCCAAATTACCAAGAACACTGCAAGTGGCAGCCTACAGGGAGCTTAGCCAATGAGTTGTCAGAAAAGTTATTTACTCTCAAACTGGTTTGGCTCAGTGGATAGACCGTGGGCCTGCAGACTGAAGGGTCCCAGGTTTGATTCCTGTTAATGGCATGTACCTTGGTTGGAGGCACATCCCCAGTGGGGAGTGTGCAGGAGGCAGCTGATCGATGTTTCTCTCTCATTGATATTTCCAACTGTCTATCCCTCTCCCCTCTTCTCTGTAAAAAAAATCAATAAAATATTTTTTTAAAAGGTGTATCCTCTGCAGCTCATGTAGCCCCTGGGTTGTGACCACTGGGCTAGGGGCGTGTCCCTGCCACCCGGTGGTGGCTGCCAGGGTCTCTGCACACCCCAGAGGCCAGCAGCCAGCCCCTGGTCCTGGGCGCCTGGCTGGGGGCGTGGCCCCAAACCACTGCTTCGTTTGCGAGCCTTTGCAAGCTGCCAGGCGGCTTGGGGCCTGCACCCATAGGCTTTGAGTAGCCAGGGGGTGTTCTGGTACCCCTGCCGCTCAGGACCTAAGTGCGGGCCTACAGGCTAGGAGAGGCCTGGGTCTGGAGGATGTTTCTGGGACGCAAGCCGCTCAGCGCCTGCATATGCAAATTAACCGCCATCTTGTTCGCTCTGATTGGCTGTGGGTGTAGCGAAGGTACGGTCAATTTGCATGTTTCTCTTTTATATATATAGATTCCACTTTTTAAATAGATCATTGGGGAAAGGCCAGTGAGATTTTGTTTGATAACCAAATATAATTTTGGAATAGTGACAATAAAAAGAAGGCTGCTTTGACCACAGAAGTTGTGGAAGTAGCCTACTGGGACAAGTACAGAAGAAGAGGAATCAGATTATGTCAGAATGAGAAATGAAGAAAGCTGCTCTCTTTTTGGAATAGCAGATCTACAGGACATCCATATCCTTATAGGGACTTGACATTGTGTGGAGAGCTGTGCAAGAGACACCTGCAGAGTTAAAGGAACTACAGGGTGTAAGTTCCTGAGTTAAGGAACTTAGTGCCCTCTCTGTCAGAAACTTGCCGAAGATATTTTCAAGAATTTCTATGACAAGTGCATAAATAACTACATAGACAAAGTATGTGACATGCATTTTTCTCCTAACTTTTATGATATGTTTCCCTAAACCAATCTAAATCTTATAACAATACTCTAAAGTTGTCCCCATTCCCATAGTATTGTAGACTGGTGAATGACCTGTATTCTACCGTTCTCTATAGAAGAAAGGACAAACAGATGGAAACTGTTCTTTATACTATTGCTGTATTACAAATCAGCCCCAATTCACTGCTTTTATTTAATGCCTGTAACAAATTAGGAAAAAAATAGCAGCCTAAAACATCTAGTTTACCTTTCTCATAATTTTGTGAGCCAGGGTATTTATTTTTTTATTACTGTGCAGTTACCAGAAACTAAGGGAACAAAACAACAGCATTTATTATCATAAAGTTCTTTTGGGTCAGGAGGCTGGGCATAAAACAGCGGGGCTCTCTGCTCAGGGATGCAGAAGGCAGCTTCCAAACCATCAGAAGAGCTCTTTCTCCATGATGCTATCAGAGAATCTTATGAAATGTACTATAATCACAGGAGGAACTATCCTGTTATCTTTGTCTGATAGAACATGGCATAATCAAAGAAGTAAATATCATATTCACAATGCTTGCCCACACTCAAGGTGAGGGGAATACATAGGTTTGTATTCTAGAACAATCTTAGAATTCTGCCTCAAAGAGTCAGGCATTAGGGAAGAGCTTGTCTGGGTGGTTCTCACTTGTCTGTGTCTCTCTTGTAGTGCAGTCAGGTGTCAGCTGTCTGCAGGCATCTGCAGGTTACAATGGGCTGGGTACCTGAGGCAACTTACTTACATGATGGTATTGATGCTGGCTGTCATCTGGGAGAAGTGATCAGAAAGGTCACACATGGGCTCTCCAACATGGAATATCAGGTTTCTCACATGGCAATTGACTTTTTTCTGGGCCAGATACCTAAATAACACAGGTTGAAACAGCCAGGTCTCTTCCGACTTGGCCTGGAAATCTCATGGTGTTATTTTTCCTATGTTCTATTGGTTACACAAGTTTCAAATCCATCCAGATTTCAGGCTCAGATATCCTCAATGGGAGGAGTGTGTCAGAAATCGCAGACATAGTTTAAAACTCTGTAGAACACAGCATATCAGTACAGTCAGCAAAGTTCCCAATCTCTATGGGGCTCTGTAAAAAAAGTGACAGTGATACCTACTTGGTAAAACTCTTACAATAAGAAAATATGACACACATATGTCCTTTTTTTTTCCCTATTCCCCTCTCCTACCCTCCTACCCCCCAAGCCTTCACCACCCTATTATCTGTGTCTATGGGTTATGCATATGAGTTCAAAGGGACATATGTAATACTTTGAATAATAAAGATTTATTTAAAAAATATATGGTACACATAGATGTATCTAGGACACAACCACACCGATTTTGTTTTGTTCTAACATTTCCAACATTTTTCTTTTACACTTCACATGTTATTTCACTAAGAGACTTATGCTGGTTTTATATACCTGATGCTTTCTTTGAGATATTGTTTGTGGAATGTGATAGTGAGTGCTCATTGATTAAAGTCTAGGTTTTTGAATAGTTCACATCTTTTTAGGTTCACAGGCAAAATAGATCAGTCTACGTGCAAAAACATCCACGAATCCTCAGCAATCATTATAGGTAAATTCCCCCCTTTGTTACCTTGAAGCAGGATGAGACTCCATCTCCATCCCCTTCTTCACGGTATTGAACTTTTCCCTTTCACTATGACCTCATAAGAAACAAGAATTCTCAATACTTCTTCAATATTCATAATAAAATCACAAATTACAATATATTTCCATCTTTATTTGGCACATATATTTATTGAATACCTATTAGAGTTTCAAGTTTGAATATTACCTCTGTTGTTATATCATTTTAAAAAAAATTTTTATTGATTTCAGAGAGAAAGGGAGAGGGAGAGAGAAAGAAACATCAATGATGAGAGAGAATCACTGATCAGCTGCCTCCTGCACACCCCCACTGGGTATTGAGCCCGCAACCAGAGCATGTGCCCTTGATCGGAATCGAACTTGGGACCCTTCAGTCCGCAAGTGTCAGGACCCTTCACTGAGCCAAACCAGCTAGGGCTATGCCATTTTTTAACTTAAATGTATACTCACTAATGTTTCCTTTCCAATTTTTTTATTATAATGATTTGACCACTATTTATATAAAGTGTCTTAATGAATATAAATGACTATTAGCCAATTAGTTCAGTGACCCCATAACTTCTTTGACTTAAAGTCATCTCTTCATTCTAAGAAATGAGGACTTTTTTGGTTAGTTTGATGCTGGCCCCTATCCTAGGAGAAGGGCAGTAGCAAGTGAAGTTAAGGATTAATGCATATGCAAAAAAATGTTTGCAAGTTATAGTTCTGGAAATTTATGGCTAAAAATACATTAAAATAGTTCATATATATTTAAATACAAAGTTGGGATTTATTATCTATTGGTAGTATATGAGAAATTGATATTTAATTATGAACTGTACATAAAATAGAAATATTAACCTGAAAAAAATTCTTGCCTGTTTCCACTTGGTAAGTGAGCAAACATACAAAATCAATACCTTTTATACATCATGACACTTCTTAAAAAATGTATAAATTTGACGCTTCCTACACAAGCAATTTTGATACTGTGAGTAGCTTGGACTTCATGTTGGGATTAAAAATGCCGTTTTCTTTATTTCTTTACAGCTCTGTGGTTTCCTCTTGATGCCCTGCAGGTTCTTCAAAGCTGGGGCTGATATACTCCTGGGGATGGGTCACCAGAAGAGATTCATTTAACCTTCCCATAGTTCTTGGGATGTTTATTTTAAATGTTTTTCCCATAAGCATTTTATGTGTTAGAACAGATCCCTGGGCTCTAATAACTCAGAAAAGCTTACATTTGACTTTCAGCCAAACCTCTTTACAAGCATATGTTTTCCCAAAATGACAAGTTTAGAATTGTCACTACACAAATTCATTGTGAAACTTCAATTTATTATTAGGAATGGAAAATAGGAGTAGACCTATTAATCTATCAAAATGGCAAAGAAAGGTTTACTTATAATGTTTTCCTGGTACAAGCCCAGCTTATTACTTATAGTAAATCTCCCCCTACTCCCCAACATTACTTAAAGTCTTTATTCTGAGTACTGATAACAAGAACAAAACAAAATGCAGCACTTCCATTTATTTTGAGATAACTGCTGGGAAGATGAGAAACACTTAGAAATAACATTCAAAAGCAATTTTAAAAATGGTTTAATGGGAACCTGCCATAGCAAATTGAAAATATTAAACTGTCATACTTTTTACATATACCCATGCATATTTATCCTAACATCCAAGAACCACAGATATGAAAGGACCTCTGACTTGTTTTATAAGCTCACTCAGAACAACTGTACCCATTGCATATTGGAAATTGACAAAATAGAGCCATTATTTTGGGGGCTAATTGCACTAACCACTAATTGCAATGATGAGATGCTGCATTTAAACTGCAGGGGGAAAAATGCCTATCATGCACCTTAAATTTTTTTTATTAGTAGTAGTCACAGATAAAAATCCTAATTCATTCATGTTGCACCAACTTTCTAATCTTGCTCCATATCTCTCAAAACTATACCACACAACTTGTTTTCTTGTCTCATTGAACATTTCATCCCCTTATACACAAGCATGTCAAAATCTCTTAAAATGTTTGCCCTTGCATATGGACTCTAAGTTTGAGCTGATGGATGGCATATGTCTATTCAACCTACAAACACCCTGATCATTGAGGAGATGGCTTCTCTAGGTTGAATTCCTTTATTTTCAATATTTCTATCACAATTTAAATTTATTCAGGCTAAAGACTTACCTTTCCTTTCTGGGCATGACAAATAACCAGCTCAGTAAAATTAGCTAGGAATCTTTCCAGCTAAACTGTTAGGGGTTCAAGTTTAGGATCTACTGTTGCTATATATTACTGGTGGACTATTAATCTGCAAGCTATTTGGTATTTCTGTTCCTATGTAGTTCACAAATTTGAAATAAAAGATTAATTGAGCCAAAAACGGTTTGGCTCAGTGGATAGAGTGTCGGCCTGCGGATTCAAGGGTCCCAGGTTCGATTCCGGTCAAGGGCATGTACCTTGGTTGCGGGCACATCTCCAGTAGGGGGTGTGCAAGAGGCAGCTGATCGATGTTTCTCTCTCATCGATGTTTCTAACTCTCTATCCCTCTCTCTTCCTCTCTGTAAAAAATCAATAAAATATATTTTTAAAAAAAGATTAATTGACATGTTCACAGAGAAATCTCATAATATTCACACTAAATCTTACCTTGTTCAATTTTGCAAAGGCTCTAGAAGTACTGTGCTTTTTTCAGTTAATCTTCATAAGTCTATTTAATGAGGCTTTCCTTCTTAGGTATTCTAAATTACACTAGACCCATGGTCGGCAAACTGCGGCTCGCGAGCCACATGCGGCTCTTTGGCCCCTTGAGTGTGGCTCTTCCACAAAATACCACGGCCTGGGCGAGTCTATTTTAAAGAAGTGGTGTTAGAAGAAGATTAAGTTTAAAAAATTTGGCTCTCAAAAGAAATTTCAATCGTTGTACTGTTGATATTTGGCTCTGTTGGCTAATGAGTTTGCCGACCACTGCACTAGACCCTCGAGCAACATAGGGACTAGATCATGCAGACTCTTATACCAGAGAAAATCCAAATATAACTATAATCTCCCCCAAAACTTAACTTCTAATAGCTTCCTTTTGACTGAAAGTCTTGCTGATAATATAAACAGTTGATTAACACATATTTTGTATGTTTCATGTAGTCTACACTGCATTATTATATTACAGTAAGTCAGAGAAAAATGTTATTAGGAAAATCATGAGGAAGAGAAAATACATTTATAGTGCTGTACTGTATTTATTGATACTATTAATTTACATTGTCTGTTTACAAGATGAATCCTGTCAGTACCTACATCAATATTGTCTTTTCTAATACAGAACACTGCATATTTTATATGTATTACTAACACTAAATATCACAAATGAAAAGAAAATGTGCAAAAGAAATATTTATTTACAGATAGAACAATACACTCATTGATAAGGAAGAATATCAATAAGCCAAATATCAACAGTACAACGATTGAAATTTCTTTTGAGAGCCAAATTTTTTAAACTTAAACTTATTCTAACGCCACTTCTTCAAAATAGACTCGCCCAGGCCGTGGTATTTTGTGGAAGAGCCACGCTCAAGAGGCCAAAGAGCTGAATGTGGCTCGCGAGCTGCAGTTTGCCGACCACTGGCCTAATGTAATTGATATGATGGCTTCATGGTAACCTAGCCTATCATTGATGAATGAATCATTATAAAATTTATGTGTGATATATATTTATAATATAGGATTGAAGCATTGTTATATATATTTTTTGTTAATCCTCACCTGAGAATATTTTTTCCATTGTTTTTCATAGAGAGAGTGGGAAGTAGGAGAGGGAAGAGAGAGAGAATGAGAGAGAGAGAGAGAGAGAGAGAGACATTGATATGAGAGAGACACATGGACTGGTTGCCTCCCACACCCACTGTGACCTGGCGCAGGGAGTGAACCTGCAACCCAAGTACATGCTCTTGACCAGGAATTGGACCCAGGACTCTTTTGGTGTGCGGGCCAACATTCTAAACACTGAGCACACCGGTCAGGGTGGAAACATTGTTACATTTCTTTTAAAACTACTTACCTATAGTGATAAACTGATATACTGTTTCTCCAATTATGGGGGTGGGGTGGGAAGCATACTGTACTGTAATGTACTAGTTATTCTATGGAAGTAAAGTTACAAAACAGTAAGAAAACTAACACATTATTAATTTTATATTAAATATCACTCACCTTATGCCTATGCCAGGATAGGCAACATACACTTCCATACAAGTCTTGCAAACAAAACTCTATTTAGGTGATGCTGATGATGATGACACAAAAACCTTTCATACACTTCTTGATGCAAAGTTATTAGATTTTCACATGAAGACACACACAAATACACAATAAATAAGTTTATTAACTTCTGTGGCCTGATGATTTACTATATGTTAAGTGGAAGTGAATCATCATAAAAGTAAGTCTCCATCTCTCTCATCTTCATGTTGAGTAGGCTGAGAGGTTGGCCTTATTGTATCAGTGTTGGAAGAAGGAGAGGAGGTGGAAGGGGAGGCAGGAGAGGCGGGCTCTCCCAGTGTAACTTTAGGAAAATACATTGTAATTTCTGTCTGACTTCTTAGCTATTTTTTCCCACTAAAAACATACCTATATGGTAGCAATCTCCTTTTCCCACTGCTTGCGTTAGTTTCAGTGCCTTTATAGAAGTGTCCATGTCATAAAAAAAAAAAAAAACAAAAAAAAAAAACATGAAAAGGTCTTAGATAATTAAAACTCTTTTGATAGATTGTCTAATGTCCATTTGTTTCCTGGCACTGCTTCTTCTATGTCCTTTTCCTCATCTGACTCTGGTTCAGAAGTTGTTCTGTTAAATCCTCTGGTGTGGTTTCTATTAGCTTTTGAATTTCTTCGAGATACATTTCTTGAGAACTTTCAGCCCCCACCTTCTTTTTGCCATATCCACAACCTCTGTCTTGATTTCCTTGATTAGCTCTGCCATTAATCCTGTGAAGTCATGCACAACATCTAGACACAGTTTTCCTCAGCAGGAAATTATTGTTTCCAGCTTGATGACATTCATGGATTTTTCTGTAACAATGATGGCATCTTCAGTGGGGTATTCCTTCCAGACTTTCATGATGTTCTTGCTATCAGGGTGTTTTTTCATAATGTTAACTATCCTTTCAATAGAGTAACCTATGTAATGAGTCTTAAAGGTTCTTATGATCACCACTCTAGAGCATCAGAGACATTGTATTTGGGTGCAAGTCAACCACTTCAATGCCTTTGATGTTGAACTCATGGGTTTCTGAGGGCATTGTCCAACATCAGAAGAACTTGAGAAGACAGTCCTTTATAAGCAAGGTACCATGACCTCTGGGATAAAGTATTGATGAAATCAAATCAACCTAGAAAAGTGGTTCTTGTTGTCCAGGTCTTTTTGTATCATCTCTTCCCTTCAAAGCTTGGGGATTAGCAGCTTTATAGATTAGGGCAGTCCTCATCATAAACCCTATCACATTGGCACAAAACAGTAGAGTTAGCCTAATTTAAGAGTTGCATGACACATATTTTATGTTAACTTTTGGCATAAGTTTAATTGGAAACATTTGTATTTTTTTCAGGTAGTGATGAATTTTACATTATATAGCATCTTATCAACAAAATAACACTTTGTTTATAACTAACTTTTACTTAAAAATAGTGTGCTATAAAAATAAACAGGATAAAAAATGGAAAATGCATATTCATAAATGTTGGACAACTGAACCTGCTAGAAAAAAGATATTAAAGAAGCAGGAAAAATATGCAAGTACTATGAATGTGTGAAAAAAGAATTTTATTGGAAAAGTGATCCCAACACTTAAAATAAGTCTAAAATGAAAGTATGTGTTATAAAAGCAACCTAAGATTTTTATGTAACATTCAAACAAAGCTTTCCTTTTTCTAGTTTATTGAATTTTCTTAAGACATGTGTTAAATTATGATTTTCATTATAAGCATTCAGTTTAATAGCTAAAGAGGAGTAGAAGAAAATTATGGAGCTATCATTCAAAGTTGTTCTCTCGTTTGTGAAAACTGCAAAAGTCACAATTATCCTGGAGCTCATAAAATGTGATGAAACGTTATGACAAATATTCTCAGACAAAAAGCAAAACCAAGTTTTTAGAAAAATTATTTTGTCTAATGACATGATTCTTCTGTGATATTAATGCCATGTCATATGGTAGAAAAAAATATCCTGTGTTTATTTAAAAAGTTAGAATTTCATGGAACCCTCAACATTCAGTGCTTGGTACAGTCATGGTAAATACTTGAATAATTTTTGTCTCTTTTTCTTTTATGAGCAGTGATGTAGAAAGCACTAATTTTTTATTGATATACCATAAATAAATATAACAATACAAGTCTGTTAGAAGAATACATGCAATTGGGCCTAAGTGTTATACCACACCCTATTTTATATAATTCAGTAGTCAATTATCAATAATTGGCTCCCTGATCTTGATTCATTTTTGAAAATATAAATCATGAGACTTGATTTTGTGTGATTTCAATGTGTTATAAAAAATAAAGAAATATAGACAGAGCCGGGGACAATCAATATACAACTCTTTCTCTCTCTGAAGTCCACTAGCCATCAAACAGAATGTTCATACATGATTTTTGAAATAAAAGATGAAATAAAACTGGTATTTTAAAGATTTTTCTTAGTGTCAGTAACTATAATTTATATGATTATAGTACGTTTCAAGGTTTTCAAATCTGGTATATACATCAGAGTTATAAGCATTTTGAGAGATCTAAATATATTATTTTTAGTATAAATATATAACAATTTAAAATTCTCAGAGAATATTTCAAGACTATTTAAGAATAAATGGTTTGATGTAGATAATATTGGCATAATTTCAATTTCCTAATTCATACTTTATTAAATGTTAATAATTACTTTGTATAATTAAATGCAATCAAACTGCATTAGAAAATCTAGTCCCTGATTCCGTTTTCTCCTAATTTGAAGCAGTCTTCCAGATTTTGAAGTTATTTGATTAACCCCAGGGTATCTAATTATTCATTTCAAGTGGACTTTAGTAAGAAAAATCTCTGTGGTTTTGAGTCTATGTTACATTTATCTTTTTATTCAAGTGCTCTATGGTTTTCAGGCCTTTATAGTCTTTTTTGATTGATGAAATTCTTCTTGGTAACTATACTGCTTTTAGGTTTCAAACCTATGGCAATCATCATTTTTGTTTTGCAAAAGCAATTAGTAACTCTTAAAAAGGGATAGTGAGTTGATTAGGAACATTTGAATTGAGGCTAAACAGACAATTTATGGTGAGGCACAAAGGGCATAGGTATTTTCAGAGGTTATACAGGGTACCGTGGCATAAGGAAGGGGTTTTGGATGTTTGAAGGGAGTGATCATGTGTTTGTGGGGATGGAAGGGAGTCATTGTCTAGAGTAGTGACTCAAAATGTCATCTATGAACGAGTATTATTGTATTACGTAGGGACTTTTAGAAAAAGTTTGAAGTCCCTGCCTAGAACTACCAAATTGGATCTCTAGAGGCAAGGTCCAGGAATCTCTGTTGTAACAGACCCTCGGAATAATCCTGATGCACGCTGAAGTTTGTCTGGATGAATTTATTTGTAAATATGGTGGACAATGTTAAGAGAATGGATTCAGACACATATCAGACCTAAGTTATTTTTTGCTTTCTAAATAAATAAACATGTTAATGACCCTGGTGTCACGGCTGTACTCATTTAATCCTTCTTTTAGATAGCATGGCATATTTATTTTTAAATTAGAAATCATTGGTGCTGGCAGTTATGACAATTTTTGGCCACTGCAATATTTTAAAACAGCCTCTGGGGAAAAGTGTTGCCACTTGCATTAGATCTTCAAAGAGATTTATGAGGGAAAACAAGATAAAAATGTAAATAAACTCTATATCTGTATTAATGCTACTAACTTGATACATGACTTGGAAAAATTCATTTTCCTTATTAGTAAATCAGAGTTGATAACTTAGATAAGTATCATTATGGGAAATTGTAAAGACCCTGGAAAGTTAAAAAATTCAGTGATTTTTTTTTTACTCCTTTTCCCACTGTACCTCCATTTTTCTAATATAAAGGAAAATACAACCAATTTTATGTAAAGCAATCTGTTTTCTAGTACAAAATAATAATTGGAACACAATATAAGGATCCTATCTAATAAAGAAGGGATATGCAAATTGACCATCACACCATCACAAAAGATGGCAGCGCCCATAGCCACAAGATGGCGGTGCCCAGTCCTCTCAGCCCCGCCGGAGTTCCCCAGTCCTTTCAGCCCTGCTGGGGGGGTGGCAGGTGCATGGTACAGCCGGACCCTCTCTCAGCCCCCCAGTCATCCAGGGCCGGCTCAAGGTGCAGGCAAGCCTCGGATGGTGGCTGCCCAGCCACCCAGGGCAGGCCCGAGGTGCAGGCAAGTCTTGGATGGTGGATGCCCAGCCACCAAGGGCTATCCTAGGCTCAGGTAACCAGGGCCAGCTGAGGCTTGCACTGCCAGCAGCAGAGGTGTGATGGGGATGTCACCTTCCCCTGATCTCTGGGTCACCTCCCGCGCCTAAGGGCTCACGGACCGTGAGATGAGGCAGGCCAGGCTGAGGGACCCCCCATCCAGTGCATGAATTTTCATGCACTGGGCCTCTAGTCTTTACATAAAAGCATTGGGAATAGATTTATCAGTCTTGGGAAAATTAGAGCTAAGTTAAGCAAGTCAACTCCTAGGTAAATGGTTATTAAACTCATTTTGAGAATTAACCTTCATAGTTTGACCATTGCTAATAGCTGTAGCGTGTCATATTTTACTCAGGCTCTATGACTATCTCTGTTATTGCTATAGTTGGAACTATCAGCCACATTGCCAGTTTCATTCTAAAACAAATTCACCTGAATCTGTAGGATGGTGGCCAGTGGTAGTCAAGGAATACAACTTCAGCCATTTCACCTAGCAAGAAATTAATATGTGGCTTCCCAAATGCCTTTCCTGAAAATAATAAAGACTTTTCTAAAAACGTTGTGCAAACATTACCTATCTATGGCCTGATTTATGGTATATGCGAATTCATAATCAAATTCAAAGCAGAGAAAATCATAACACTTCCTAATCAATTTTAAACCACTTCACTCTGTTTTTAAATTTATTTTTCTCATTGTCTCTAACTCCTTAAAAGTCCTCAAAATGCATACCAAGAGATAGTTGGCTCAGTGTTTTAGTTCCGTGAACTGACACAATTTAATGTCTGAGAAAGAAGATCTCAGATGCTATTTTTAAAAATGTGGTTTAAGCAAAGCAACACTCTGACAAAATCTGAAGTAGAGATCTGAAAAAGAAAACTGTTGTTTCTGCATACATTTAAATGGCAGTGTCACAGGAAATGTGAATAATGCTTTTAATGTCCCCACTCACCATTTACAATTTTCATATAGATGAGGAATATGCTTTTATTAAACTCTTCTCTCTGCATAACGTTAGGAAACTAGACTAAAATTTATCAAATTATAAGGAAAACTAGAGGCCCGATGCACGAAGATTCATGAAAGAATGGGCCTTCCTTCCCCTGGCTGCCAGCATTGCCTTTGCTCTGGCCGAAGCTGCCTTTCTGCCTTCCCACACTGCCCAGAGGCCCAGAGCGACTGGGGTGGTGTGAGATGCCTATGTCATCGCCATGGTGACGACACAAGTGTCCCGCCTGGCCCCCGGCCACTTGCACCTGTGTATGCAAATTAACCTGCCATCTTTGTTGAGTTAATTTGCATACTCACTCCTGATTGGCTGGTGAGTGTTGCAAAGATACGGTCAATTAGCATGTTACTCTTTTATTACTGTAGATTATAGCGGGTAAGAATTAAATAGAAGATATCACTGGAGTGCAACAGATACTTCCATTATTCTTAAGAAAATCCTGAAGAGTACAGCAGGACATGGTGGGAAGGAAGAGTGGTGACTGACCCAACATGACCCAGGTTTTCTTCCAAGGACCTGATACCCTGCCAGGCTGTTTCAACAGGTAAAGAGTGCTGATCGGACTCTAGTGTCCAGGCTTTACTGTTATAAACCCAACCAGTGAACATCTGAGGTGTAGCAAGGCTAGTTATTCATCTATGTTGGAACTTTCTGAAGATTGTGCATTTCTAGATGCAATGCAAACTTGTTGGAAAATTAAAGGAAAGAATAACGGTATTGTTTTAGTGAACTGGGAAGTGCCCCACAGTTTGCCAACCTCTCATCTTGGAGTAACACGTGTACACATAGTGTAATTACTTGCCATAATTAAAACTAAATTCAAGTTAGAAATCCTCAAAATGTGATATGTGGAGGTGGTGAAACAGGATTCAGCCACATACAGAATAGTCAGAAATGCAGAGCCCAGAAGCAATAGAATTATTCTTAAAGTCAGGAACTTTACAGTATAGTTCAAATGTCGTAGACATAGAGAAATGGAGAATTATTTATCATCCATCCCTTATTTTGCATACTTTCTTTACACTCTACAGCAATTTTGCCACCTTCACATAAAATAAGCTTGAAAATATTTTCTGTACTTCATTTCTATACAAACGTGTACCAATTGTTGCTTCTCTCTCTCTCTCTCTCTCTCTCTCTCTCTCTCTCTCTCTCTCTCTCTCTCTCTCTGTAATCACACACACACACACACTTCCAAAACTGCTCTGGCCCAAAACATATATCATTTGTGAGGAAGGGGAACAGCAACTGTGTACAACTTGTTAAATTAATATTTTTGTGAAAATATATGAAAAAAGGCTTAAACATTTAAAATGTACTAGCCTAGCCTTGGCTGTTTTTTATCAGTGGTTAGAGCATCAGCCCAAGGACCAAAGGGTCACGGGTTTGATTCCCAGTCATGGGTATGTACCTGGCTTGCAAGTTCCCCAGCTCTAGTAGGGGTGGGTACAGGAAGCAACCAATGGAAAAAATATCCTCAGGGGAGGATTAAAAGAAAATGGCCCTAGCCTGTTTGGGTCAGTGGATAGAGCGTCAGCCTGTGGACCAAAAGGTCCCGGGTTTGATTCCAGTCAAGGGCACATATCTGTGTTGCAGTCTCCCCCCTGGCCTGGGCCCTGGTCAGAGCACGTGCAAAAGGCAACCACATTAATATTTCTCTATGTCTTTCCCTCTCTCTTCCACGCTCTCTAAAAAGCAATGAAAAAATATTCTCAGGTGAGGATTAAAATAAATAGATAAAATATAAAGATAACTTTAAAAAGAAAGAAAGAAAAAAGAAAGGAAGGAAGAAACAAAGAAAGAAAATGGATTAGCCTAATACTTTTATTATAGTTATTTGGATTTTAATATGAGCAATAATAGTCAAGTAACAACATAATGTCTCAAAGAGGTAACAATGCAACTGTGCTTCTTTCAACTACCACTTTTCACATAAGCTAGAAAATGTAGTTTCTATGAATCATGGGAATGAAAAAAAATAGGTAAGAAATGTGTAAAACATGCCTCCTGGCATTCTGTACAAAAATATCTGTATTGTACACTTATTAGATATTAGAGCAGAAACATTTCTAATTTTTATTACTAAAGTTCAATAAGGTTAATTAAAATTCATAAGAATATACATAAAATGTTCACATGAATATCATATGAAGTCATAAGTCCATTGTTCCAAATGAAAGCAGTTGATTTACAAACTTAAAATATAGTTTTTACAAGCCTATTGGAGCCGAGCAATGAACCAAATAAACAAGCTAATGAATTCAATAATCTTAAGAGGGATTAATTAGGTTGGTAATTATTCATTATGAATTATGAAATTAAAAAGTGATAAGTTATTTTGGTAGCAGATAATAGCAGTTGACAATTGGTTATAACATTTTCTTAGTATTTATTACAATAATGTTGATTATGCACAGCTGTTCTATTCCTAAGGTAGCTACAAGACTAATTCCATAAAATTTTATTTAAAAAACCCTATCTTCTGCTCACAGGAGAGGAGCTGAATGTATAAGGATATAAGAGATAAGATTAGCTTTACAGGTGATTATATATTTGTTTTAAAAGGAGGAGACATCTTTCTAGGTGATGCCTCAGATAAATCTCTGAAATACTAAAAAGCTAATTTGAGTAGTATAGAATACAATTTACCTTATTATTTAACAAGACATGGAAATTCAAATGTATTCACAGTTGAACTCTAAGAAAAGAAAGTAAAATTCACTCTAATTATAACCAAAAGTTAACATTCAGTTGTTAGACTTATTTTTGTCTCTGACAATTATATGGTTTTCTGGGGGAAAATCTCACAAATTTTGATTTTGCTTCAATGTTTAGCAGTGTGATATTCCTGGGTTATGTTTTCTTTCTGTGTATTCTGCTTGGCATCTATAGTTTTTCATAAATAAATGAGCTGTCTCCAACATATTTGAAAAATCTTTGACAGTCTGTTTGAAGAGTTGGTTCTGTTCTATTTTATCTCTTTTGACTTCCTGGAAAAGAAAAGAAAAGCAATAACAAAAACAATAGTATAGGGCTTTTCACAGTATAGAGGCTCCTTGACTTATGATGGAGTTATCTCCCAGCAAACCCATTACATCGTAAGTCAAAAATGCATTTAACACTCCTAACCCACTGAACATCAGAGCTTAGCCTGGCCTACCTTAAATGTGCTCAGAACATAATATCCATAAAAATGATGGTAATACAGTACACTATGGAATATCAATTGTTTAACCCTTGTGATCCGGTGGCTGACTGGAGCTGCAGCTCATTATTGTGGCCCAACATCATGAGAGAGTATCTACCACATACCCTAACAAGGGAAAAGCTCAACATTTAAAATTTGAAGTATCATCTCTACAGAATGCATATGGCTTTTGCACCATCACAAATTTAAAAAAATCCTAAGTCAAACAATCATAAGTTTATGGCTGTCTGTATTTCTAAATAAAATTATATTAACTAGACTTGTTTCATTTCTTAACTTTGATTAGATGCATTGCACTTTAACACCCTTATTGAGATATAATTCTATACACCCATTTTAAGTGTAGAATTCAGTGTTTCAAAGTATATTCACAGAGTTTTGCAATCATCCCCATAATCTAATTTTAGAAAACACTCATTAGTCCAAAAGGAAACTTCACACCCATTAACAACGCTCATTATACATTCCCCTCCAAACAGCACAGACCTAAGCAATCACTAACCTCCTTTTTTAAGGTTATATTTATTTTAAGACAGCTTTATATTTGCAGCTAAATTGAATGGAAGGTTCAGAGATTTCTCATATGACCCTTGTCCCCACATATGCATAGCGTCCCTCATTATCAACACCTGCATTATCCCTTCCAGAGTAGCATATTTGTTTACAATTAATAAACCTACATCAACACATGATAATTACCAAAAGCCCCTGGTTTACATTATGATGCCGCAGAGAGGATAGTTGCACTGCCCTAAAAATCTTGTTAGACCCTTTTATCTCTTTCTCTTGCAATCACTGACACTCACCAAGACTTTCACTGTCTGCATAGTTTTGCTTTTTTCAGAATGTCAAAATTTTGGAATTCTACCGTAGATAGTCTTGTCAGAGTGGCTTGATTTACTTAGAAATAATCACTTAAGTTTACACTCTGTCTTTTCATGGCTTGACAACTTTCTATTTCTTAAGCACTGAATAATATTTCACTGTCTGGACGTACCGCAGTATATTTATCCATCCATCTACTGAAGGACATCTTGGTTGCTTCCAAGTTTTCATAATTATAAATAAAGCCACTATAAACATTTGTGTGCAGGTTTTTGTGTAAGCATAAGTTTTCAGCTCCTTTTTGTAAAGACTGAGGCTTGAGGTTGGTGGATCATATGAGAATAGTATGTTTAGTATTGTAAGGAACTGCCAAACTGCCTTCCACAGTGGCTGTACCATTTTGCATTCCCACTGGCAATGAGTGAAAGTTCCTGTTGTTCCATATACTCACCAGCCATCTGGTGTTGTCAGTTGTTCTGGATTTTGACCATTCTAGTAGGTGTGTTATGACATCCCATTGTTATTTATTTTATATTTCCTTGATGAAATGTGATGAGGTATATCGTTTCTTATTTGCCATCTGTGTAGCTTTTTTTGTGCGTGAGATGATTTTTAAGGTCTTTGAATTATTTTTTAATCAGGTTGTTTGTTTTCTCCTTGTTCAGTTTTAAGATTTCTTTGTACATTTAAAATAATAGTCCTTAACACATGTCTCTTTTGCAAATATTTTTCCCCACTCTGTAGTTTGTCTTATCATTGGCCTGGCTAAGGGTCACTCCTAGATCAATATATGCCATTTAAAAATAATGTACCTTACCATAAACCCTCTTGTTCAATTAAGATTTCTATCCTTTATCATTGAATGTGTGCATGCCTGGGAGGCCACAATCAAAGTTCAAACTCTGTGCAGACTTTCACACTATTGTATTGGTTTGCTAGGAATACCATAATGAAATGACAGGCTGGGTGGTCTGTACAGCAGAAATTCATTTACAATTTATGGAAGCTAGAAGCCCAAACAAAAACAAAGTATTGGCAGGGTAAGCTCCTTCTGAGGACTATAAGAGAAGATTCTTCTACAGTTCTTTCTCCTTGGCTTGTAGATGGCTGTCTTTTTATTATGTCTCATTTTTCCATTTATATATATATATATATATATGCCCAACTATCCTTTCTCATAATGTCACCAGTCAAATTGGATTAAGTTCCATCCTAATGACCTCACTTTAACTTGATTAACTCTGGAAAATCCCTAACACCAAACATGGTCACCTTCTAAGGTGCCAGGGTTTAGGATTTCAATATGGATTAAGAACAAAACTCAACTTGTAACACTTATATTCAGCCAGAGACTAGTAGCTTGGATGTTGTCTCTCCAGTTAGTCCTGAAAAGGTGCAACCTTGGTCTTGCACACAGTATTTCAGATTGCCTCAGATACGTGTGATTTTAAACCTGTGTTCTTAGGAATTCACCCTGGCTGGATCATTGTAGCTTATTTTCAATGTTTGGTCAGAGGTTTCCTCTCGCCCTTTGTGTTGTGCTATGTTGATGGATTTGTGTAGAGGTTGGGGAATGTGTGAGTGTGAGTGCAGCCTACCACATGTGCACAGGCTCCTCGATGCACAGATCTGAGATTCCCGGAGAGCTTTTCAAGATTTTCTCTTTCCGGGTTCTCTCTATCAAAGTTCTGACTGCCCTACTGTTTTATCTCTTTCTGTGTAAATGATATAGGTACTTAAGATATTTCAAATGTGTCTCAACCCAGAGGTCCATTACAGCAGTTAAACAAATATATAAAGTCTTCATGACAGTCCTGCAGAAACATAACACATCAATTTCAATGTCTCTCTTGTCCAGACCCCTCAAAGCATTTTTAAAGTTAAATCAACTCACATAGATTAGCAGTAAAATAGCAGAGGCCCTGTCTTTCAGTGAAGAACTTCCCTTGATTTAACAGAGCTTAAGCTCTAGCTTTTTTTATCTCAAAGTCTGAACATTTGCTACCAGTTTTCTACACAATGTTTGCATCTTTATAGATTTATTCTTTTCTTTTTTTTTTAAATCTCACCAGAGGATATTTTTCCCCATTGATTTTTAGAGATAGTGGAAGGGAGGGATGGAGGAGGGAGGTGTGTGTGAGAGAGAAACATTGATGTGAGAGAAACACATCAATTGATTACCTCCTGCATGTGCCGTCACCAGGGCCAAGGATGGAACTTGCTACTGAGGTATATACCCTTGACCAGAAATTGAACCCATGACCCTTGGGTCTGTGGGCTGATGCTCTAACCACTTAGCCAAACTGGAGAGGGCTAGATTCTATTCTTAACCTATATCATTGAATATCATGCATTGCATTTCAGCTTCTGAGAGAAACAAAAGTTCAATTATCTGAGAAATTGTGATGTTTAGAGCATTTGATTTCTTATTCTATCGATGCAACTGTATGGAGACAGAGCCATATAGTCAGGCCTCCAGAATGCAAAGCAGGACAAGTCTCACAGAGGCATTTCTGTGGGGAAGTGTTGTTTGGTGACTATAATTTATAACTACAATGATGAATGAAACTGTTCTAATTTCGTGCATATAAATTTTAATGTTATTCTGGTCATGGAACAATGAATTTGCCAGTGGCTGAGGCTCCTCATCACTGATTCATTAGTGCCCTCAACTCTGATTACAAAATATAAAACTTTCCAAAAGTATATTATAGCTATGCTATGATATTAGCCAAATCTGGTACTCAGACAGGCTTGTCAAATTAGTTATACAATTAATGTAAAAGTATTGCTGATTTTAGGTGTGAGAGTCACCCAATAATTTTATGCTCTCACTGGATGCCTTGGATTTACAGACAACCTAATTTAATGCAACCCTTATGTAGAAGTCAAATTCTGTTAAACAATGCCATATTATTTCCCTTTTCTTATTAAACAGTGTGATCGATCATTGTGGAGAGCTCATTTTATCTTATCTATTTTACATTCCAAGACCACAGGAGTATCCTGAACATGCAATTAATTTTTTTTTAGCAGCTAGCCATATTTGTTTTTGGTCAGCTTGATTCTTCTAATAAAATTCAGATTTATGTAAGTATTAAAAGTACAAACAACTTTCAGCATTTCTTAAATGTGTTTATACATGGGCCCTACATGAGTTACAATATTTTCTTGATTTGAGAAAATGAAGGTTTACATACCCCCATTATTTTGATTGCAAATGCACAATGATCAATCATCTACCCTTTAGGAAATTGACATGTATGCATTTGAACTCTAATATCACTTTCATGAGGAATACTACATAGTAATTAAAAGTAGGTATCTTAGCCAATACATATCTTGTTCATGAATTGGAAGAGTCAACATAGATAAAGTGTCCATATTACCTAAAGCAATATACAGGTTTAATGCAATCCCCATCAAAATCCCTATGACATTTAAAAAAAAAAAAAAAAAAACAAAAAAAAAAAAAAACCCTCATCAGATTTGTATGGAACAACAAAAGACTTCGACTAGCCAAAGCAATGCTGAGAAGAAAGAATGAAGCCAAACATAACATACTACCTGACTTCAAATTATACTACAGAACTACAATAATCAAAACAGCATGATATTGGCAGAAAAACAGACAGACAGATAAATGGAACAGAATTGAGAGCCCAGAAATAAAGCTACATGTATATGACAAAAATTTTTGACAAAGGATTCAAAAACATACAATGGAGAAAAGAAATCCTCTTTAATAAATGTTGCTGGGAAAATTGCAAAGTCACAGACAAAAGAATGAAACTAGACTACAGTTTTTCTCCATGTACAAAAATTAATTCAAAATGGATCAAAGGCCTAAATATAAACTCTGAAATAATCTATAAGAATAAAAGCGTAATATGCTAATTAGACCAGACAGCTGAATGACCTTCCGGACGTCATTCCAGACATCCTTCGGGATGAAGCGTCGGAGGCAGGGGCCGAAGCAGAGTGGTTAGGGGCAATCAAGCAGGCAGGCGAGTGGTTAGGGGCAACCAAGCAGGCAGGCGAGTGGTTAGGGGTGATCAGGCAGGCAGGCAGGTGAGGAGTTAGGAGCCAGTGGTCTCGGATTGAGAGAGGGATGTCTGACATCCCCCAAGAGGTCCCAGATTGCAAGAGGGTGCAGGCTCGGCTGAGGGACCCTCCCCCATGTGCATGAATTTCATGCACAGTGCCTCTAGTACATTACATAAAAGAAAACATAGGTAGTAAGGCAAATGACGTGAAGGCAAAAATAAGTGAATGAGACTATAGCAAACTAAAAAGCTTCTGCACTGCAAAAGAAACCGTCAACAAAATGAAAAGCAAACAACCTAACTAGAGAAGACATTTGCTAACAATTGCTCCAATAAGGGGTTAACATCCAAAATATATAAGGAACTCATACAACCCAACACCAAATAAACAATCCAATTAAAAAATAGGCAGAGGTCCTAAACAGACACTCCTCCCAAGAAGACATACAAATGGCCAACTGTATGTCTGTCAAGATGTTGAACTTCACTAAGTTTTTGGGAAGTGCAAATCAAAATTACAATTAGATACCACCTCACACCAGTTAGAATGGCTGTATTCAAAAAGACTAGTTCTAACAAGTGTTTGGGAGATTGTGGAAAAAAACAAATCCCCATTCACTGCTGGTGGAATGTAAACTGGTACAACTACCATGAAAAACAGTATGGAGATTCCTCAAAAAAATAAGAATAGAGTTACCATATGACCCAGTGATTCCTGTTCTGGAAGAGGAATCACTGGGTCTATCTGAAAATTTTGAAAACATTTATTCACAAAGATATATGCACCCCTATGTTCTTTGCAGCATTACTCATGTTGGCCAAGACATGGAAACAACCCAAGTGTCCTTCAATAGATGATTGGATAAAGATGTGGTACATATATACAATGGAATACTACTCAGCCATAAAAAAGAGGAGATACTGTTATTTATGACAAGATGGATGGACCTTAAGAATCTCATGTTAAGTGAAATAAGTCAGAAAAAACAAAGATCTATATGACTTCACTCATATGTGAGATGTAGAAATGAAACTGATGGACACATACAACAGTATTGTGGTTACCAGAGGGAAGGAGTTTTGGGAGATAGTAAAGGTAATGCAGACCAAATACCTGTATATGGTGATAGAAGATGATTTGACTTGGGTGATGGACATACAATGCAATATGCAGATCATGTACCATAGAAATGTACACTTGAAACCTATATGCTCTTATTAAACAACTAGAGGCCCAGTGCACTCGTGCACAGCGGGGAGGGGGGTGGTGTCCCTCAGCCAGGCCTGCACCCTCTCCAATCTGGGACCCCTCTGGGGTTGTCCGACTGCCAGTTTAGGCCTGATCCCACAGGACCTGATCACCCACAACTGCCCCCTCTGCTGGCCTGATTCCTCCCAACTACCCCCCTCCCGGCCTGCTCAACTCCAACTGCCACTCCCCACTGGCTGCCCACCCCCAACTGCCCCCCCTGCCAGCCAGCTTGCCTCCAACTGCCGCCCTCACCGACCTGCTCGTCCCCAACTGGCCCCCTCCGCCGACCTGCTCATCCCCAACTTCCCCCCCGGCCAGCCTGGTTGCCCCCAACTGCCCCCCACTGCTGGCCTGCTCACCCCTAACTGCCTTTGCCTCAACCCCGCCACCATGGCTGTGCCCGGAAGGACATCTGGAAGGTCTCCCGGAAGATCTCCTGGTCTAATTATCATATTACCCTTTTATTAGTATAGACTAGAGGTCCAGTGCATGGATTCGTGCACCAGTGGGGTCCCTCAGCCTGGCTGCGGGGATCATGCTGAATCCAGCTCTCCAACATCCCCTGAGGAGTCCTGGATTGCGAGAGGGCAGTTCTCAGGTGACATACCCCAGAATCGGGCTCCCTCCTCTCTGGTTCCGGGTGCGTCACCCGAGAACTGCAGCTGCCAAGTCACTACAGCTCAGCAGCTCCTGCATTGAGTGTCTGCCCCCCGGTGGTCAGCGTGCATCATAGCTATCAAATGGATGGTCAAATGGTCAGATGGTCACTTAGGCTTTTATATATATAGATGTCGCCTCAAGACATTTAATACTTTAAAAAAACCAGCTGCTTTTAATATGGTCTTCAACATGTCTAATGCAAAACCAACAAATAACTTATTCCATTCAAAGACTGATATCCTATCTAATAAAAGATTAATATGCAAATTGACCATACCTCCACTACACCCACAAGCCATGCCCACCAGCCAATCAGGAGCGAGTATGCAAATTAATCCAACTAAGATGGCTGTGGCCACGGAGAGAGCAGAAGGCTTGGGTTGCCCCAGCAATGGAGGAAGCCAAGCTTTCCACCTGCCCTGGTGGGCCCAGGCCTCCGCTCCAGACTACAAAGTTTCAATTATAGAAGATAAATAAATCCCAGATACCAGGGCCTCTGCTTGGTTCACTGGGGGGCGTGGCTGGCCTGCAAACCACCACAGGCCCCTCACCCACGCTGCCCCATGCCCCAAGGGAACCCCCACTCTGATCCGGGACATCCAGGGCAAACCAGTTGGCCCCCTCCCATGCACCAGGCCTCTATCCTATCTAATCCTATCTAATAAAATGATAATATGCAAATTGACCATCACTCCAACACACAAGATGGCTGCCCCCATGTGGTCAAAGATGACTGCCCCCATGTGGACACAAGAGGGCCGCCACAAGATGGCCAGTAGGGGAGGGCAGTTGGGAGGGACCAGGCCTGCAAGGGAGAGCAGTTAGGAGTGACCAGGCTGGCAGAGGAGGGAAGTTGGGGGCGAACGGGCCTGCAGGGAAGGGCAGTTGGGGGAGACCCAGCCCTGCAGGGGAGAGCAGTTGGGGGGACCAGGTCTGCAGGGGAGGGCAGTTAGGGGTGACCACGCCTGCAGGGGAAGGCAGTTAGGAGTGACCAGGCCTGCAGGGGAGGGCAGTTAGGGGCAAAAAGGCTGGCAGGGGGGCAGTTAGGCATCAATCAGGCTGGCAGGGGAGTGGTTAGGGCAGTGATGGGCAACCTTTTGAGCTTGATGTATCAAACTTCGCCAAAAAACTGAGCATAACTCGGTTAGTGTGTCACTTTGAGGAAAAAACATTTTTTCGCAAATGTTTCATCCTCAGGAGCAGCAAATGTTTCATCCTCGGCATGCGGCCACCTCAGCGGCCGCTTGCCATCAGAAATGGCTACACGTGTCAGTGCTGACACGCATGTCATAGGTTCACCATTACTGGGTTAGGGGTTGATCAGGCTGTCAGGCAGAAGTGGTTAGGGGCAATCAGGAAGGCAGGCAGGTGAGCAGTTGGGAGCCAGCAGTCCTAGATTGTGAGAGGGATGTCCCAGATTGGAGAGGGTGCAGGCTGGGCTGAGAGACACCCCCACCCCTGTGCACGAATTTCGTGCACCAGGCCTCTAGTAATCATATAAAAACACATTAAATTTTATTTAATAATAAACATATTTAGATGTTTTATTGAGAATCCTATATGCCATTTTATCCATATTAAACATTCAGCTGTGAGGAGGGATGTGAAAAAATAAGCTTTGCTAATTATAGAAACTGAGAACAGAAGGAAAAGGGGGCAAGGTATACCAAAGAGTGAAGAGACAAAAATAAAACATTAAAAGGGACTTTGAAGCCTTTAAAAAACCCAACATGGTGTTATTTCTACAATTGAATTTCACATATTGATCCCCCCAAACAGCACTCAGTTAATTACAACCTTATGTAATCAAACATGAACTTTAAAACCACTACTGCATCCTTATTTTTGCCTTGGTCTGTTTACAAATGTATGCTTAAAACTCTGTTCAAAATTCAAATCAGAACCTAATACACAAAGCAAATTATCCAGTTTCTTGCATTTCAGAGCACAACTTTCACCAGAAAACTTGAAAATTTTATTATTCCTACAGAAGCAACTCTTTTAGAATACACATGCATTTTCTTTAAATATAGCTAAAATTTATATGGGAGTATTTATCATAATTTATTACGATTCAATGAAATTCGCTTCCTTGTTATATCCGAAGATTGAGATTAAAAGTAATGTTATAACTGAATTTACATTATTTTGATGAAATGGTATCTTTAATCATTTATTTTAAAGTGTCTACAAGTTCTAAAACTATAAAAATGTATACTGAAATTTTTATTTCAAATCTCTGTGTGTAAACACATGGATGAAACATTCAGAAAAAAAATACCTTAAAAATGTATACCTGACAACACTGTATGCTACGTACAAAATGTGAAGTGTTAAAGGAGACCAGCAGTATAATTTAAAATGGATATATAAATCAAATATTATAACTTCTGCCTTTTATCCATGAAAAACAAATTAAACTTACTGTTATTAGATTTACTTAAATTTTCTGAGATCAGATTATATAAGCAGAAATTATTTTAATAATGCATTCTTTAACTTTTTAGTTATTTTCTTTATCTCTGAATGCACCTCATTTTCTTCATCAGTTAGTAAAAGCAGGTAGCAGCAGATAATTAAAGAGAGAGATGTTTAGCATTATTATTCTAAAACTATTTCAGTGACCTATTATCTGCAGGGCTATGTTTGGTCATAGTTTTTTACCTGGTTGCATTTTGTGATAGAGGGGAACAAAGAAACGTTAAATGTGTACTGATGGATATATGGACAATAAACTGAAGCAATTTTACCGGCTTATTCGACCAATGTGAAACAATGTGAACAATTTAAGCTTAAAATAGAAAACAGTAACAAATTAGAAATGCATTTCAGTGACTTTTTATGTAAGTCTTTCTTCGTCTATATAACATTCATGCAGAAAAACACAAATCATAAATATGAAACTGAACAGATTTCCCCCAAATGAATTCATCTGTGTAATAGATCAAGAGATAGACATCTTCAGCCCCTGAAAGATCCCTACTGACTAACCTCAACCTTCCCCACAGATGACCACGATCCTGCATTCTAGTGGCATTGTTTTGTTTTAATTTTATTTTAGAATACAATTTTGCTGTTATTCTTGGTATTATGTTAGAGAGACTTACATGTGTCTGCTTTTTGTAGTAATAGTTGTTCATTTTAATTCTTGTATAGTACTTCCTTGCAGTAATTTACCTTAAATTATTTACTCATTTTAATGATTGTTTCCAGGAAGATATTGTTCTTTAAGATAATGGTATAAAACTGTCTTTTGTATAAATGAATACTTATTGCATATATGCCAAGGATGAGAATTTCTGGATCCTAGAGTATGAATATATCTAACATCAGTGCATGCCAAATCATTTTCCAGTGTGTGTACCAGTTTAAGCTCCCAGCTGCTTGTACGAGGTATCTAATTGCTCCACCTCTTTGCCAACACTTGGTTTTGTCAATGTTTCTCTAAATCAACTGATGAGGTATAATTTACTTCAAAAAATTGTATTAAAATATGTATTAAAAATGTACACACTTAAGTGTACAATTCAAATATTTTTGACAAATATACACACTGAAGTAATTACCATCCCAGACAACATGAACAATATTTCTATCACCCATCAAGTTCCCTCATGAGGTTTGCAGTCAGTCATTC
Source organism: Eptesicus fuscus (assembly GCF_027574615.1). Taxonomy (NCBI): domain Eukaryota; kingdom Metazoa; phylum Chordata; class Mammalia; order Chiroptera; family Vespertilionidae; genus Eptesicus; species Eptesicus fuscus. The sequence goes on along the minus strand of NC_072476.1, from coordinate 98,975,450 downwards.
TGACCCCATCCCAAGTACTAGTAACCAGTATTTGTTAATACATTTTTATTGGTTTCAATGAGGAAGAGGCAGAAACAGAGAAACATTAATAATGTGAGAGAATCATTGATTTGCTGCTGCCAGCACACCCCACTCTGGGGATCCAGACTGCAACCAGGGCATGTGCCCTGACCAGGAATCAAACCATGACCTCCTGGTTCATAGGTTAATGCTCAACCACTGAGCCATGCCAGCTTGGCCCAAGTAACCTATATATATATATATATATATATATATATATACACACACACACACACACATATATATATATATATACACACACATATATATATATATATATATATATATATATATATATATACACACATACATACATATATATATATATATATATATATATATACATATATATATATATGTTTTTATTGTTTAAAGTATTATATATGTCTCCTTTTTCCCCCATTGACCCACCCTGGCCACTCCCACCCCCCCAGGGTGATTGGCTGGTGGGCCCCGCCCCCAATTGGGGTGGGGGGACTGATTGGGGGTGGGGCTGCCTGTGAGGAGGGGCTGTGGGCAGTGGGCCGGCTGACACCCTCTCCCAAATAGGGTGGGGGGGTGATCAGGGGTCAGCGGCCAGGGGAGGGGCTGTGGGAGGTTGGCCGGACCGATGGAGGTAGTGGGGGCTGATCGGGGTTGGGGCTGGCCATGGGGAGGGGCTGTGGGCAGTGGGCTAGCAGATCCTACCCCCAAATGGGTTAGGGGTCCAATGGGGGACCAGTGGTGTCTGGGAGGGGCCATGGATGGTTGGTTGGCTGGCCAGCCTTGCCCCTGATTGGAGTGGAGTGCCAATCAGGGACAGAGCTGGATGGAGGGAGAGGCCCCGATCAATCAGGGTGGTGGGGGCCCATCAGGGGTGAGGCTGGCTGGGGGAAGGGGCTTCAGGTGGTTGTATGGCCAACCCCGCCCCCTATTGGGATAGGGGGTATGCTCAGGGGCAGAGTGGCTGGGGGGAGGGGCGTGGGCCGATCTGGGTGGTGGAGGCCCTTTGGGTGCCGGGCCGGATGGGGGGTGGGGCTGCAGGAGGTTAGCTGGCCAACCCTGCCATCAATGGGGGTGGGAGAGTCCTCTCAGAGGCAGGCCGGTGGGGGGAGGGGAGGGAGGTGGGAGGGATGTGAGCATCCCTGTCATGTTCCTGTTCTTAGTGGAAATGGTTTTAGTTTTTGCCCATTGAGTATGATGTTGGCTGTAGGTTTGTCATATAAGGCTTTAATTATGTTGAGGTATGATCCCTTTTATTCCCACTTTGCTGAGAATTTTTATTAAGAAAGCGTGTTGGATTTTGTCAAATGCTTTTTCTGCATCAATTGATATGATTACTTGATTTTTGCTTATAGTAACCAATATTTTTATTGCTATAACCATTGATTATTTTTGTTTTTTATCAAACTTTATATAAATGGAATTATATTGTACTAGTGTTCCCGTTGCAGGAAAAATCCTGCAATAGGGTTTCCTGCTGCACTCTACCCCGACCCGCCTGCTCTCCTCCCATTTCCCCCACCCCGCCTTCTCCGCTAGCCCGCCTGCTTTTCTCCCTTCTCCACCAGCCCGCCTGCACTCCTCCCTTCTCCCCCACCCCACCTTCTCCACCAGCCTGCCTGCTCTCCTTCCTTCTCCCCCGGCCCCACCTCCGATCCTCCCTACTCCTCCTCCCCACCCCACGGCTTGCTTGCTTCTCTGCAGCTTTGTTCCCTTCTGAAGCTCTTGGCTTTTTTCTATGCTGTCTTGATATGCAAATTATCTGCCATCTTGGTTGGGGTAATTTGCATACTCATCCTGATTGGTTGGTGGGCGTGGCTTGACTGGTGGGCGTGGCTTGGGCGTAGCGAAGGTATGGTCAATTTGCATATTTGTCTATTATTAGGTAGGATGTTCTCCTTTGTTACTGCCTCATTTTCCTCAGCACAGTGTTTTTATGGTTAAGCCTTGCTCTTATGTGTATGTAATTCATTCATTTTTACTCATAAGTAAAATCTTATTGTAAGGCTATCCCACAATTTAATTTACCCATTCACATGTAAACATACACTTCAGCTGTTTTGAGTTATGAGCCATTATAAAAAAAACTTCTATATATATATATATATGTATTTCAAATGACAGTTATTGTGATTTAATACATACTTAATGAAAGATAAAGTATGTATAATCTGATTTGATTCTTATAAAAATATTTAGAAATAAGTAATAATATTTTCCTTTTTCCTGAAGAAATGCAAAGAGATTTTATAATTTGCCTGTAATGAAACACATAGTAATGGTGAAGCTGATCCAGGCTTTACATATCTGGATGGTTCATATGGCATCAATTCATTTAAAACATGTCACCTTTAGTTTTTTTGTTTCCTTTCATGGTTTTATTACATTTTTTGCAAATCATAATACAGAAAGTCTGATATTTCTTTAGAAATTAGGACTTCTCTCAGTATGCTTTTGAGATTGTAAAGTGGCCAATTTTAATTGTCTTGTCTTCATAGCCTTTTCCCCTACAACAAAATTAATACAAGCTTAAACTACAATTAAGAGCAAGGTGATGCAATTTAAAATACAACTCAAATCATTCTTCCTGATTATATCTAGAGATTGACAGATAAAGGAATTCAGCATAGTTAGTGTATTATTTTTTATTTCATTTTTATTTTTATAATACAGGATGGTGTTGATAATATTGAAAGTGGTCTTAACTTGATTTTCACATTTCTACTTGGACCAGTTTCAGTTTCAGGTCTAAGAAGTCTACAAAACTGACACCACTAAAATAATTATTGGTCTAGTACTCTCTTTGAGATTCAATAGAAATTAATTATCTAGGTATGATCTATATATATAAAAGGCTAAGTGACTAACTGTCCAACCATCTGACCGACTGACTGGCCAGTGTGCGCAATACATATAAAACTCCTGCTGGCGCCAGTCCCATGCATGTGTTTTGATCTGTCATTCGGGAATGCCGTGTCATAAATTAAAATTGAAAGTAGGTACAATCATCATGCTACTGAGAAATCTTAATAGTAAATGGGGTCTTTGTAATGGTACTAGATTTATTATCAAAAGATTGCGACCTAACATAATCAAAGTTGACGTATTAACAGGATTTGCGGAAGGAGACGTTCTGATTCCAAGAATTGATTTGTCCCTGTCTGACACTGGCCTTCCATTTAAATTAATTTGAAGATAGTTTCCCATGATGCCAGCATTTGCAATGACTATTAATACTAGTAAATCACAAAGACAAACTCTAGACAGAGTAGGAATATTCCTACCTGAACCCGTTTTTGGACAGTGAGTTATATGTTGCTGTCTCTCAAGTTCAAAGAGTGTGTGATGTTAAAGTTAAAGTTGTAAATACTTCATCACAAGGGAAATTAGTCAAGCACTCTCAAAGTGTTTTTACTCTTAATGCTGTATACTGGGAGATATTAGAATAAGTTTAATCAATTTATCAGTCATTGTTTTTATCAATGTTGTCTTTATATCATGTTTTTATATAATGTTTTTGTTGTTTTTATATCATGTCTTTGTTGTTATATCCTGTTATTGTTTATTTATTAATCAATTTGTATATTATTTTCATATAAATTTTACTAATTTTCTTTCATCTCTGACACTTCTGTTATAGAGAAAGGGTGAATAGCAATATTAAAATATTTCTTCTAATGAATTTCCTTTCAATGTGCATGAATCCGTGCACCAGGCCACTAGTGTATAATAATGTAAAAGGCAGGATTAATAAACTTTGCTTTGTTAAAGACAGTATTCTGGTTATAAGCAGAGTCTTCATTTTTCATTAATTTGATATTATCTCTGAGGAATTCCCCACCCTATATAATTAGACTAGGAGAGCAGCTTTTGCAACATTTTCTGAGAGCTAAAATTGGGGCTGTGACCAGGGTCCAATACTTCAGGCTGTGTGGGGTATGTATGATCTGGTCTATGGACCTGGCTTCTCTCTTTTTAAAAAAAAAAATACTTATTTTAAATCTCAAGAGAGAGAGAGACAGAAACACTGATGTGAGAGTAAAACATTGGTTTCCTCCTGTACACACCAAGATTGGAATTGAACCCATAACCTAGGTATGAGCCCTGACTTTGGTGTTTAGACCAGGCTTCAACTAACTAAGCCATACTGGCCAGGGATCAGCCTCTCTTGATAAATGACTCTATACCCCTCCATCTCTGTAGTCACATTGCCTCATCCTCTTCATGTGTCTGGTCTTTCTTCTTTTCTTTGTCTCTCTTTGTCTGCCTCAGTCTCTCTCCCTCTCTTCCTTTTAAAGGAAAAACTTTTCACTCATAGGTTGGATATAAAACTGAAAGCAATGAATGAATAAACAAGAAAAACAACAAACAAAAACTGATAGACACAGATGACAGTATGATGGTTACCAGAGGGAAGAGGGGTAGGAGGGAATAAAGGGTAAATGCGGTCAAATATATGGTGACAGAAGAAGATTTGACATTGGGTGGTGGACACAAAATGTAATATACAGATCATGTATCATAGAAACATACACTTGAAACCTATATAATCTTATTAACCAATGTCACCCCCAGTAAATTTAATAAAACATAAGTAAAGAAAAAAAAAAACCTTTTACTTGTGGTAAAAACATGTACCATTGTAACCAGTTTTCAATTGTAACTATAGTCTTATTGTTGTGTAACTGATTTCATTTACTATCTTTTATCATAGCCCCAAATTGGCCTTTTAAATGTGTCTTATTATGTACATATTATTTTTACCATGTTCCTAAGAAACAATCCAAATTTTTTCATATTAATTACATAACACACAACATCAAATAAAAATAAATTATATTTACAGAAATTTATTTTTAAACATAAGCAAAATTCACAAACTATTGTGTGTGGCCAATATTTATTAATGTTGCATTGACCTGTGGAAGGGATTATCTGAGATACAAATGAAATCTGAACCTTGTACTTCATTAGTAGCACTTTATCTGAGATTTTGAAATGCTTTAAAATGCGCAAGTATAATTTTCATAATGTGAATTGTGGTCTTTATATCTGAAATATTAAATTTAAAACGACTGAATATTATATTAATATTTTACTTTATATATAGATATATACAGATATGTCATATGTCTATAGATATATGCATATACTATGTATATATGTAGTTTTGATATCAGCTGCCTTCCTCGGCCCATCATCCATCATCTTACTTCAGCATTATCTTGTAGGCATGAGAGGGCTCATGCCACATTATGATCTTATAAACACATGAACCACCTTGCACTAGAAATAGGATCATCTGCTGTCACCTTTATGATAGGTCAGACAGGTGCAAGTATTTCCTTTGAATTATGATCTTGTAAAAATGAGCCTTAATAATTAAAAAGCTGGTCACTGTGACATGCAATTCTAGAAGACTAACACTTTTTGAGACAGAGTAATTTGTAAATAAGGCATTTATTATTGCAGACAGCTTCAGGGTACACATTCATTTTCCCTTGACAAGTAATATATGGGTGAAACAGCTTAATTCGTTAGCATTGTTCCCAAAATGCTGTTATGTTTAAAAGTAAGATAAATGTAAACATAACATAAAGATAGGATGGTTTAGTTACTTCAATTAGTTCCTTACTTAGAAAGTGATTTCAGATAGAAAAAGTCTGCAGATTTGTAATTTGCTTTCTATAACCAAAGAATTTAAAAAGTTTATATGAATTAAAAAGGAAGGTATGTTGATTAGCAATTATTTGGATTAAAGTGTATGTATACATTTGTAGGCTTTGTTGCAATTAATCACTATTCTAACAGAAAAAAACAAATCTAAATACTCTAAAAAAGTCAATTGTTTTCTAGAGAGATAGTGCTGTTTCCACATTGCTTGACATTACAAAAACCACTGGATGACTTGTGTAGTTTAAAGACACATTGAAATATTTAATTTTCAATTTAGTTTTCAAACAGTCAATATTTATTTTCTAACTAATTTAAAAAAAACAAATTTTGAGAAGAAACTTCAAATTATTCATAAATATTGAAATACACTATCCTACCTAATAAAAGAGTAATATGCAAATTGACCCTAACTCTGATACACCCACAAGCCACGCCCACAAGCCAATCAGAGCGAGTATGCAAATTAACCCAACCAAGATGGCTACAGCCACGGAGAAAGTAGGAAGGAGGCTTGGGTTTCCAAGGCGATAGAAGAAGCCAAGCTTTCTGCCTTCCCTGGCGGGCCCAGGCCTCCACTCAAGGCTACAAAGTTTCCATTATAGAAGGTTAACAAATCCAAACAGAAATGGCGGCAGCCACTGAGCTGGAGAGAGCAGGCCAGGGTTGCCCCCGGTGACGGAGGAAGCCAAGCTTTCCTCCTTCCCTGGCCAGCCTAAGCCTCCACTCAAGGCTACAAAGTTTCAATTATAGAAGGTAAACAAATCCAAACAGAAATGGCTGCCAGCCATGGAGCAAGCAGGAGACTTGGCTCTGCTCCAGGATACAAAGTTTCAATTGTAGAAGGTAAATAAATTCCAGATACCAGGACCTCCTCTTGGGTCACCAAGGGGGCGTGGCCGGCCTGCAAACCACCACAGGCCCCTCGCTCAGGCCCCCCCACGCCCCAAGGGAACCCCCACCTTGATCCAGGACACCCTTCAGGGCAAACCAGCTGGCCCCCACCCATGCACCAGGCCTCTATTCTATCTAATAAAAGAGTAATGTGCAGATTGACCATCACTCCAACACACAATATAGCTGCCCCCATATGGTCAAAGATCCTGCCCCCATGTGGACACAAGATGGCCACCACAAGATGGCCAACATGGCAGGCACCAGGCCTGCAAGGGAGGGCAGTTGAGAGGGACCAGGCCTGCAAGGGAGGGCAGTTGGAAGTGATCAACCCTGCAGGGGAGGGCAGTTAGGGGTGACCAGGCTGGCAGAGGAGGGAAGTTGGGGGCAAACAGGCTGGCAGGGAAGCAGTTAGACATCAATCAGACTGGCATGGGAGTGGTTAGGGGGTGATCAGGCTGGCAGGCAGAAGTGGTTAGGGGCAATCAGGAAGGCAGGCAGGAGAGCAGTTGGGAGCCAGCAGTCCCAGATTGGAGAGGGTAAATGCTGGGCTGAGGGACACTCCCCGCCCCTGTGCACGAATTTCGTGCACCGGACCTCTAGTATAGTTATAATTATATCTTTCCATAGAAGTTTAAGTTTATTTGATCAACAATTCAATCATACATATTTTATAACTAAAATAGGGGCTACACTATTCATTTTTTAAAGTGCTGTAGCAACTGTGTCAAACTGATACAACATGTCCTGCCCTCATGTAACTTACATTGAAGAGAGAAGACATAAACTCAAAATTATAAAATATATACTATATTAGAAGTCAATCAGTGATATTGTGAAATGGAAAAGGAAAATAAGGTGTCTAGGTGGGGAGTGGGATTCAAATTTAGTTATTCTGAACTGCATTGATCTAATTGAGAAAGTGCATGTGAGTAAATAATGAGTGGATGAATGTTTGAGTGGATGGTTAAAAAGAGCTGAATTCTGAATATATATTTAAAAGTATTTTGTTGCCAGGAAGTTTGGCTGATAAACTATAAGGTGTGAGTCAAAATGACTCTAATATATTTGGTCAAAGCAACTGATAAGCTGTTACTATTTATTGATAACTAGAGGCCCAATGCACAAAATTCCTGCAAGAGTAGGCCTTTCTTTCCCCTGCTGCCAGCACCGGCTTCCCTCTGGCACCTGGGACTCAGGCTTCCCTCGCAGCTCTGGCTTCATCCGGAAGGTCATCCTGTCTAATTAGCATATTATGCTTTTATTATTATAGACTAGCGGCCCAGCACACGAAATCATGCACGGGTAGGGTCCCTAGGCCTAGCCTGCGATCAGGGCCATCTTCTGCCCATTCGCCAGTCCCCAGTCCCACTCCGCCACTGCCCACCCTGGTTCCCCATTGGCCATCTAGCAATCAGAGCCTGCGGGCTGGGAGGAGGGACTGAGAGGTGGTCAATGCACCTCATAGCGACTGGTTGATTGGTCATTCTGGTCGTGACACTGTTATGGTCACTGGCCTTTTATTGTATAGGATAGAGAGCTTGCAGGATAAAAATAGAAGTCCCCTTATGAGAAGGAATTTCTCCTGCCTAACTCCCTTTGAGCTGGAACATGAGGTTTTCTTGCCTTTGGACTAGAACTTTGGCTTTTCCTGATCTGGAGTCTGAAGGCCTTTGGACGGGAACTAGAGTGCCAGCTCTCTGGCGTCTTGCTGACATTCACTGAACCACAACATCAGCTCTCCTGGGTCTCACTGACTCCCACTGGAACCATGCCATCAGCTCTCCTGGGTCTCACTGACACTCACAGGAAGCACTCCATCAGCTCTCCTGGTTCTCACTGACACTCACAGGAAGCACACCATCACCTCTCCTGGATCTCACTGACACTCACAGGAAGCACACCATCAGCTCTCCTGAGTCTCACTGATTCCCACTGGTATCATGCCATCAGCTCTCCTGGGTCTCCCACTAACCAAGTGCAGATCCTGAGACTTTTCAGCGACATAATCGTGTGAACCAATTAATTATAATAGCTCTTTTTCTATTGTAAGAGATATTGCCTATGTTTGTCTAGAGAACCCTGACTAATACAGAGATATATATCCATAGGTAAACATTAGTGTTTAATATAGCATTTAAAATAACATTTAATATATTATACTCTCTAGCTACTGTTACATCTTTGTTAATAGTTTAAGGCATATTTTTCATTTTAATTCACATTCTCTATAACCAGCTATATCATATATAGATTTTAAAATTCATTTAATAATATCTGTGGTGTTTCTCATAAACTTATTTTTAATGCAGCTATTAAAGAATTGTCCAACCCCTGGCTAGGTGGTTCAGTTGTTTGGAGTGTCACCCCATGGTTGCAGTTCAATTCCTGGTCAGGCAGATACCTAGGTTGTGGGTTCAATTCCCTGTTGGGGCATATACAGGAGGCAACTGATTGATACTTCTCTCTCATCTCTCTCTTTCTTTTGATCTCTCTCTCTCATTTCCTCACTTTAAAATCAATAAATATATCCTTGTATGAGGATTTTAAAAAGAAGAATTCTAAAAGGATTCATACATTTCAAGGGCAGTAACTTATCTGAAGCCTCAACTCCCCGGTAATAAGCTATTTGTTTATATTGAGTATCTGTTATATTTAAATTGTAGAGTCAACTATTTTTCTCTTTTGATGGTTATAGTATGGATTAAGGAAAAGGATTTTAATGACTCTTTTAGATATTTTAATTCTTTTGTTCCCTATTTTGGAAACACATTTGAATACTTCAAATTTATTATCCATAATTAACCAATGTCAAGCTTGTATATGATTAATATTCTTTTCTAAAAGAAATACTTCCTGCTATTTGTCATCATCATCTTCTAATGTTTAGGAGCTCCAATAGTAGCAAAGTAGCGTCACTATCATTACAAAAACCAATAATAATGACAAACTTTTAGTCCAGCATGTATACACAAATGTTATCTATATGTATGTATGTGCATGATGTGTCTATATACTTATATAAACACATATGTATATAAGTATTGTTTGTATACATAAATATATACATGTATGCAGGTGTCTATATCTATATATTGACATATATAAATACATGGATATATATGTTTCATATTTATAAATATACTAGAGGCCCGGTGCACAAAAGTCGTGCATGTGGGGGGGGGTCCCCTCAGCCCAGCCTGCACCCTCTCCAATCCGGGACCCCTTGGGGGATGTCTGGCTGCTGGTTTAGGCCTGATCCCAGGGATCGGTCCTAAACCGGCAGTCGGACATCCCTCTCACAATCCTGGACCACTAGCTCCTAATTGCTCACCTGCCTGCCTGCCTGGTCACCCCTTACTGCCCCCCCTGCCAGCCTGCTCACCCCCTACAGACCCCTCTGCCAGCCTGGTCGCCCCTAACTGCCTCCCCCTGCCGGCCTGGTTGCCCCATGCAGCCTGCTTGTTCAGTCATTTGGTCGTTCTTCACTAACCCCCCCTGCTGACCTGGTCGCCCCATGCAGCCTGCTTGTTCAGTTGTTTGGTCATCCCTCACAAACCCCCCTGCCAGCCTGGTCATAGGCAGCCATCTTGTGAGGGCATGAGGGTCAATTTGCATATTACCTCTTTATTATATAGGATCATTTATTTATATTGGATTACTTTGTTTGCCCCTTAAGAGGCACTTGACAAAAATCCAGAGATACTTTTTATTATCAAGACTTAGAGGGTACATCTAGCAACTAGTGAGTAGAGTCGGGAATGTTGTTAAACATTCCCAGTGCACAGGAAGTCCTCCCATGGCAAGGAAGCATGAGGAAGTTAGAGGAGAGATGAGAGTAGGAGGAATGTCAATAGAGCCAAGGTTGAAAACTCTGCTCTAGGATGATCTTGAGCAGCCCCAAATCCTGGTGAAGCAATATTGTAAACGTACATAAAAAAGATAATGAAAGTTAGATGATAGACAAAAACTGCTGTTCATGTGTTTATTTGAAATTTCCTCAATTTAAACATGATTTCGTGAATCTTCCCTCCCCACCAAATACATTCTATATTTTATGACACTGTCATGCTTTGTTTTCTTACAATCCTTTTTAGGATTAAAATCCAATTTCCTCCATGCTCCCAGGCATGCACATGTTACTCTGTGTGGCAGTAAACCACTTCTCCTGTAAAAATTTAAAAATTTCAAATTAATGCACATAATTATGATGATGTATTGAATTACTTCTTGTCATTCTCTATGCCTTCCATGCATTGGAATTAAATATGCACACCCTTTTCTTGTGAATTATACTTATTTCCATTTTGGTGGATTGTGTAGTTCTATTCCACTGATCAATATATTGTCCATGAGGCTTGTTTGGTCAATAGACTGTGGGAAAAAGTGACAATGTCATAGTTCCCCAGGCAAACTTTCTAGAGGCATCATGGGTTTTCACTTGCCTAACTGTGTCCATGCCGTTCTCTACTGGAAGAACACAATATTATAATTAATTGCTAGCCCAATGAGAGTGAAAGATATGTAGGCCAGACCTGAACTCAGAGCCTAGAACCAAAAGCTAGCCTAGCCAAGCCAAGGATCCACAGCGCATGCCTGAAGATTAAATAATACTTATTTTTAGACACTGAACATTAAAGTGGTTTGTTTCACAATATGGTTGAACAATATACAGATATTAGAAGTGGAATATTTCTTTCTTATGAAAACTTAAAACATGCAATATTAGCTTTGGAAATATGTGGCATGTTTCAAAGAAAACTCATATAGGAGAGTGTAAAACAGCAGCTTGTGTTCATTAGCCGTAAACTGAGTAGGAGAATGTCACTTCCAGAAACTTGGAAGACCAAGAAAAGTCCCTAAAAACTATTTCAACAAGCCAACCACATCCTTGTAGGAACCAGAAATACCTCATCTTATTGTTACTACGAAGCTGCCTCCCATAACTCCTTCTTGTTCTCTGTATTCCCGAGGGAAACAGCATGTGGACATAGGCTGTGGGTGTATGTGACTGGTCAACTGCTGCCATGCTCATCCATCCACTGTAGAATGTCATGTGTTAGGAAATCTTGTACAACTTCGGGTGAGGAATCCCTCCCTCACCAGTGAGGTGAATAGGAGGCAATCAGAACAGTGACACATATGGCAGAAGCTGTGAAAGATGATTAGGTGGATGCTTCTGCAATCATTTGCATCTCCCCACTGCTCCTAGAATCATGCTTTCTGTGAGTTAATGCTGAGAATTTCCTTTCTGATACGCTTTTTTCTCAGTCCTGCAGCTCCTACTCTAGCTAAGTTAACGACTGTCCCTTTCCTCTCACTGCCAAGGTGAAAAGCATCATGAGCTTTACCTGCTAGAATTCAGTTAGCATTCCTGTCTTTCTGGTCTTACTCCCATTCTCCCCAAGTTCTTGGCTAAATCCTGCAGAATAATTATTGAATCCTAATATTATAGGCTGTGAATCTTCTTTTCCTCTTCCTCCTGACAAGTCTTCTGCACTACTTTTAGAGATATTTGTTTCAACATTTCCTCAGGGCCCAGAAATCAAACTTCAATCCCTGAAGTTTGCCTTATAATAAATCAAGCATATACTGACCTGATAGAAATTTCAACCATAACTGTTCATTTTGAGTGTGCATTCCATTGTGATGGTATCTTCTCTTGAGTACGGTGCCTGACCTACTTCTGCTTTCACTTAGTATGTGTGTGTTGAACAATGTCTCTGTTGTATCTGCAGAAACCAGTTCAAACAGTAGACATTGAATATCTCTTATGCATATAGTAATATAGTAAGTAGTGTGTAGAGGTGTTCAGAATCTAGGCAAATTTGTCATTAAAGAGTATAGAATTGTAAAATGTTTAATCTGTACCCAAAGATTAAGCAAATGTCAGAAATTTAAGAAAGTTTGGTAATAGGTATGATATCATATTACCATGCCAGGTTGAATATTAATTCAAGAAATTAGAAGTGCAAAGCATGTGATTATAGGTAAGAAATAAAAGCAAGGAATACATATCATTTTGTTGACATATATCTGTCTCAAACCGACACCCGCCCCCCCCCCCCCCACACACACACACACTATTTGGAAGCTTGTTATTAGGTTCCAGCTTACAAAAGAGCAACTTGGACATCTATAACTGATAATATGCTCCATCTATTCTAGAGGTATGTCAATAACTTTGACAGATGCTAAATGCTAGAGGGCTATTTATGCAGCATAAGGGAAGAAAGAAACATGTGGATGCCCAAGCAGATGAACTAAATTAACTGTGATGAATATTATTGTAAGAGAATCACAGCCAAAATAAATTCACATGAAAGTCAAGGAAATAGGTCTTTAATTGTCTGGCATTCAAAATATTTAGTGCAAATTTTCAAGTTTAATTTTTTTAGAGGGGAGAAAAAAATAGGTACTAGAAAGTTGACTAAATTTTGCCACAGTAGTCAAGAAAGTTAAGAAAGATGTATGTGGTGGTCAAAATGGCCACAAATTCTTTGACATGATCCCCATTTAGAAACTGTCCACTTCCTCTGTCTTTGACCCTGTGACAGCTTTGACAAATAGAATAAACAGAATCAGCAGCTCTGCCTTGGGCTCCTGCAGCTGAGACCTCATTTATGAAACTCAACTGCTCTGCTGCAGGGCAATATAGAGAAAACTGAGACTACATGGGCATTAAGAGTGATACCAAATGGGGGAATAAGGACACATATGTAACACCTTAATCAATAAAGAAATTTAAAAATAAAATAAAATAATTAAAAAAAGAGTGATACCAAGCCCAAATTTCCAGCTATCCCTGCCAAAATGCTAGGCATGTGAGTATAGCCACCTTTGACTTTTCAGCAAAATTTAGGTGCCAGATAAAGACTGTTGAGTGACCCCACCAGCACCACACACAGCTGAAGAATCATCCAGCCAAGCCCTCATGGAACCATGAGCTATAATAAAATGATCATATGTTAAGCTAGTAAGTTTTAAGTTAGTTTGTTTGAAAGCTGCATATAACAAATAGACAAAGCAAAGCATGAGGAACCAGGATTAAATAAAATTTGGGAATCAAAAATGCCACAATGAGTGATGCATATATATTGAGAATAATATATACTTGTGTAATTTAAAAAGTCAGGTCCATTATTTAAATATTTTTTTACTTAAAACCCCGAAATACACCATCTGATGTTACAGAATATAGTAGTATGTTTTTACAATGGTTTAATCATTGTGCAGTGAAAAATAGAATGGATCGCCCAGTTCAACAATTAATGATGTGCTTTCTCTGATCCAGAGTGGATAAGAAAAAAAGAATATGATGTGGACTTTATACTGGAGCTTATACTCTTATTCTTCTATTTTAGTGGGATTTGTTGTTTGTTTGTTTGTTTATGTGGGTGATTGAAGTGTGTCTGTCTGCACTTCAATGTATCTGCACTTCAGTGAGTTAGGTGATTGGTCTCAGGTTACACAGTAAGGAATAGGAATAGTGCTAAATCCACCTCACAGCTTCTGACTCAGAGGCCACTGCTGTGAATAATCCTGTTGCCTCAGTGAGATTTGCCTCAGGAACTAGTGCATTACTAAACCCATAACTGGTTGTATAAATGGCAGAGACCTTTGTTAGGTGAGAGGAAAGAACTGGGAAAATTGAAGAAAAGAAGCAGATTTCAGTATACATGAGAATGAAACAACTTGTCAATTCCCAGAATTACTAGCAATGGTGAAGGGTCAGGAAGAGTCTGAATTAGACTATCAGCTCATTTGAAAGAGGACTGGGCATGGTGATTGATAGTCAAAAATAAGGCGGATGCTTGTTCTCTTGATTTCTGCTGGTGGCAGTGGGAAATTTCTGTTATGAGCTATGCTAACATTATCCAAGATAGCCAACTTCTCAGAATGTGTCCTTGCCTCAGACCTCTTCATAATAAGAAGCTGCTGCCATGCGCCTTAATGGTTGCTATAATCACACAACTGAGGATCTAAAATGATCATAGAGCATGAAATCTAAGAGAATAAAATGACACATTGGCATCATTATTTGAAAATCCAAATTATTCCAAAAGTATTAATTATTACAGAGGTTCTTACATGTATTTTACCACATAATTGGTTTGTTTTTAGTTATACTCATAATAAAATAATGATCTTAAGTAACCAATACAATAATCAGAAATATTGTTCTAGTTTTTTGTACTCATATATAACCAGACCATGTGAGGATACACAGTAATGTTCATGCTGATATCTGCTATTTTAAACATTTTAAAGTTATTATTGCTTTACCCCTCAGAAGATTGCATTGAATAAGTAAAATATACTTCCTGAGAAGTACGCATATTTATATGGCCTCAAGTATGATAATAACGGACCCAATATGTTTTCTCTTTACTTACATTCATAACATATATTCAACTAGTATTTTGTTTGTTTGCTTTGGTGTTCTTCAATAAATAGCAAATATCTTGATTTACTGAGTATGGCAATATGAATGGAATTTAAAAATCCATTTAGGATTCTGAAATCATATATTAATGTTACTTTCAGAGTTCTTTTCAACCAAAAGATATGAGAAAATCTTATTAACTCAAACTGTGCCACACGTTTTTGATGTGACTTAGCTGTTCTTAGATTTTAGCTTCTCAACCCCCTCAATAATAGTGATGAATGCTTAATTATTGTTTGCAATTCTTTTTCAAAGATATATCAGTTCATCAAATAGCACTCTTATCAAGTAGGGACAGGTTTCTTAATTTTATATTATTTTGTTTGTTCAGTATTCATCAAGCATTTGCTTTGCACCTCTCTTTTTTTAAAAATATATTTTATTGATATTTTACAGAGAGGAAGAGAGAGTGATAGAGAGTTAGAAACATCAATGATAGAGAAACATCGATCAGCTGCCTCTTGCACAACCCCTACTGGGGATGTGCCCATAACCAAAGTACATGCCCTTGACTGGAATCGAACCTGGGACCTTTCAGTCCACAGGCCGACGCTCTATCCACTGAGCCAAACCAGTTTCAGCTGCACCTCTCTTTTTCAGGTACTGCAGATACAAAAATAAATCATGTGGAGTCTACCTTATTGAGTGTGTAGTAGAGGAAGTCTGATACTACACAATGCAATACAACATTATTCTGATATAAACATCTGCAAAAGAAGCTCAAAGGACGGAGTGGTCAATTGTTGCCAAGAAATGGAGGAAGTATCAAAAGAGAGAAATGATGGTCCAAGAAATAAGTTTAAATGATGAGTAATACATATCTCTTAAAAGAGGATGGAGTGATAAGAGCCCAATACCCTTCCTCATAGAAGCAGCAAGAGAGCCAAATTATAAAGATGATGAAGACCTGACCAATTAAGACCATCACACAGTTTTCCACAATAAGTGAGATACAACATTCAAATGTGCAAACTTGTTAGATGATGAAAAAAGTAGAAACAGCACTCAATACATGTGGACTTCAAAGTGGAAATAACAGGACATACTGAAGGGTTTTCAGGAGAGAAATTACTTGAAAATGCATGTCTTTTCGGAAGATTGAGGGTGACTGAGAGTGAAGGCGTTTGTTTGAGAGTGAAGGGTTAATTAGGACATTATATACTACAGAATAGGCTTTTTCCTTCTGTGAGCTAAGATATTACTTTTAGTGGACTTGTAATTGATATAAGCAAAGTGAAACCTCACAACATCTTTTACCAACAAACATCATTATTAAAAATTTTATTAGGGAATTTCAAAGTGAATTAAAGATATTAAGAATAATGCAATTTTGAAAAACATTTCCATCAGTATCTCTTTCCTGTCACACATTCTAGATAAAGAAATCTTGCTTTATTCATTCTTCTCTCCATATTTAGCATTCAACATAATTTGTGCAATTAATTTAATTAAATTTAATATTATTGGATGAGTAGCTTAGCTCTCCTATTGTCCATGAGAAATTATAGCTACCACTAAGGAATCTAAATTGAGGCAGTTTAATTATATTAACTAGAATCCCAAGAGAATACATACACTATATAAGCTTTGGTATTATATATTTTTTAAATGTCAGATTTATTATATCAGTGCTGATATCTATTAATTCCAACCTTGATAAATGACCACATATAAGCTTCACACTAATATTTAATGCTATTTGTATTAAATGATAATATTTTATTATGTAATGCAATTCATACTTTTGGGCAATGAGACATCATTTGAATTATTATTAAATAACTAGTAGCCCTGCGCACGAATCTGTGTGCCAGTAGCTCGCTGCCGCCCTCCTGTAGCTCTCCGCCCACTGCCCCACCCTCTTGTAGCTCCCCTTTCCCCCTCATAGCTTGCTGCCCTGCACCCTCCTATAGCTCTCTGCCTCCTGCTTGCTTGCTGCCCTGCCCGCTCCTGTAGCTCTCTGCAGCCCACTTGTAGTTCACTGCCCCACCCTCCTGCAGAACCGTGATCCAGTCATTACGTGGTCAGTTGTTACGCCTCACGGCGTAATGGATAATTAGCATATTCCTCTCTTATTATATAGGATGCGATCTTTCTTAATATGTGTATCCTATATAATAAAAGCCCAGCAACCATAACGGCAGAACAACCGCTCGACCAGTCACTATAAGGTGCATTGACCACCTCTTGATTCCTCCCTCTGGCTGGCAGGCTCCTATCGCCCGATGGTGAATGGGGAACAGGGGTGGGTGGTGGGGGATGCAAGTGGCGCTAGGCCACACACAGAGGGCGACCTGTGGTGGGGGCAGGGCCACAAGTGGGCGGGACCAGCCAACCTCTAGGTCCCTTCCCCCTGGCCATCAAGCTCTGATTGCCCACCCGATGGCAAACTGAACCAGGGTGGGTGGTGGCGGGGGACAGGGCTAGCTGCTGGCAGCTGGGGAAGATGGCCCTGATCACAGGCTAGGTTTAGGGACTGTACCCGCGCACGATTTCGTGCCCTGGGCCTCTAGTATTTTAATGAAGTTTTAGTTTACTGCTGAGAACTTCACATATTCTACAGGAAACTTACAGCTTAAAAGAGAAGATGAGTACAAATTTGAATTGGAATCTGCCTGACATTTATTTGTGGAAATATGATATCTTCTTTGACATTAATTATCAATGCAGTAATCTAAGATTAAACAGTTATAACATTAACTATCAAACATTATGTTTATTAGTCATTCTATATCTCTATGCTTTATGAAACTTTAAATTATTTATGAACCAAAATTTGTAATTTTTAAATATTTCTGTGATTTTTAAAATGTTCATATTCTTATATAGAAAGCACTGAAAGCTATCTCTATTATGAATACATTTCCCTTTTATATATTATTTCATTAAAAATTATCACCAGGCCATAGCCAATTTGACTCAGTGGAAGCATATCAGCCTGTGAACCAAAGGGTCTGGGTTCCAGTCAAGGGCACATGCCTTGGTTGCAGGCTCCTCCCGGTCTGGGCCCTGGTTGGGGCTTGTGCAGACTAGTACATATGCATTTTAAATAATCAAATAATTTTACCGCAACATGGTATTCCATTGTGTAGATAGATGTACCACAGTTTTTTAATACACTCATGTGCTGATGGGCACTTAGGCTGTTTCCAAATCTTAGATATTGTAAATTGTGCTGCTATGAACATAGGGGTGCATATATCCTTTCTGATTGGTGTTTCTAGTTTCTTGGGATATATTTCTAGAAGTGGGATCACTGGATTAAATGGGAGTTCCATTTTTAGTTTTTTGAGGAAACTCCATACTGTTCTCCACAGTGGCTGCACCAGTCTGCATTCCCACCAGCAGAGCACAAAGGTTCCTTTTTCTTCGCATACTCGCCAGCACTTGTCATTTGTTGATTTGTTGATAATAGCCATTCTGACAGGTGTGAGATGGTACCACATTGTCATTTTGAGAGAGCATTATGCTAAGCGAAATAAGCCACTCAGAGAAAGATAAATATCACATGATCTCACTCATTTGTGGAATATAATGAACATAAACTGATGAACAAAAACCAGATCCAGAGACTGAGAAGCATCAATCAGACCATCAAACCTCAGAGGGAAGGTAGAGGAGGGAGGGGGTAAGGAGGAGAGATCAACTAAAGGACTTGTATGCATGCATATAAGCCTAACCAATGGATACAGACACCAGGGGGGGGGGGGGGGGGGTGAGAGCATGAGTGGGGGGGAGTTAGGGGGCAATGGGGGGATAAGGACACATATGTAATACCTTAATCAATAAAGAAAAATAAATAAATAAATAAAATAATTAAATAATTTTAGAAATGTCTTCTGTCCTCCCCTTCTCCTTAGTCATAATTTCTCTCTCAAAAGGAAATTAACTTCAGCTCTTTTGCCTTACTGTATTAGTATTTTCTCCCATTAGCCTCAATTACATTCTTGTATTATTCTTTTGTATTAGATGTATTGACTTCATACTCAGGAGATATAAACTCAGTGTCCTTTTCTCCTCATGTCACAACTAAAGTCAAACACACTTGCCATACCATCACCCATCAAATATATTTGTATCATATATGTGTTTAAAAAGAAGTTAAGGGTACTAGAAAACCTGTTAAAATTCCAACATTCCCATTCATAATTACACATATATTTTAATATATTTTATTGATTTAAGAGAGGAAGGGAGAGGGAAAGAGAGATAGACACATCATTGATGAGAGAGAATCATTGATTGACTGCCTGCTGCACACCCCACACTAGGGACCTAGCCTGCAACCAGGGCATATGCCCTGAACAAGAATTGAACTGTGACCTCCTGGTTCATAGGTCGATGCCCAAACAGTGAGCCACAATAATTCAATAATTTGCTTTATTAAAGCAAATTAAAAGTAGAACTCTTGGTTGCTTTCATAATCCAACTCTTTATTTACCACTTATTCCTGGATCTCACTGGTTAAAATTTAAATCAACAAGTATGAATGATATTCAATTCACTCAAATTATCAACAGATCATTTTCTGAGGGAAAATTAAAAATCTATATATTTATTTGAAATAATTTAAACAGTAGATATTTTGAGCATTTTCAATATTTCTGATTGAGATGATTTGTGATGGTTTTTAATTATTTAGTATTTATGTCAATGTGTAGGTTGGCAATAGTAACTAACCAGTATTCCTTTTAGATACATTATTGTGGAATGTGTTTACTTTCTCAGTTACACTGCATAATGTTAAATATTATTTTGAAAGGCAAATATAAATATTCAAATCCCTTCTGAACATCATTATATAAATGATATATGTCAGCATCTTTCGGGTTTGCCATTTCATAATTTGAAGAAAGGATAAGGTAGTCACAATGGGCCAAGAAACAAGCAACACTCAATAGTACCTTCTGATATAAAATTGCCACACTCATTTGTTATTATTAGTATAGTAAGCAAGAAGTAATGAAGATTTAAACAGAAAAACAAAACAAATAGTTGTTTCAGGTGAAGTACTCAACAATAAAGGTAATTAGAGCCAAGTGGAACATGAAGAATATTAATCAAGGGCAACTTGGACAAAAGCCAAAATGAAGTTAAATTCATGAAGCAGAAGGTGAAAGTCTGCAGTGATAAGAAGTCAATATTGCCTGCAGGTCATATTGGTAAAAAATAAAATCTCTATCTAGGATTTTATATAATGGTGATGGATAGTGTTAATACAATGAGGGCATTGGGAAATCGGGTAAAATTAGTTCCACTGGAACATAACCCTTCATAACATTCAAAGAATCACTGTCTCTAACTCAGTGCCTTTAAGGTACCTAACTTCCACGAATGTACTTTAGTAACTATGAGAAAAATGACTAGGTAAAATCAATAGACTAGAAAATTGATAGACCAGATGCTAAGCCAGACTTCTTCTTCTAAATGAGGCTAATTGGGTCATTTATGCCAATTGTTTTTCTTTGAGAAATAGCTATGTTACTTTGAATTCCTATATCATATCTCTAATACCTTTCTGTGGGTGGACGCATGTTGTTTAATCCCACTTCTTTCTATTTATTGATTTGTTGTTTTAACTTAATCAGTTTCTTCACTATCATTGTAAATTTTGTATGTACCACTAGATTGAGCTCCAATCCCAGTATGGTCAAGGTTAACTCTAATGGACCATTTTCTCTGACAGCCATTAAGAAGTTTTGTGTTGTCTACTAGTCCTCTGCACATATTTCCCATTTTCTAATTCTTTGGTACTTGTTTCATTTCCCCAAATAATGCAGATATATATTTTAATTTCCCCAAACAATGCAAGTGGAGTTTGTTTGGTTTTTTTGTACTGTGCTGTAACAGATTGGCAGGCTGAGTGATCCAAAGCATCATTATCATCCTTGATAGTTATGCTCATAACAAGGCATACTAATTTCATTCAATACTAACTAATATTGCAAAAGGCGTTTCAGAGCCAAACAATTTCGTAACCTTGAGATATACTGACGAAAAGAAAGCATCGCCAGTCACAATTTATTAAAAGAGACAGAGACTGCAAAATTAAAATATTGTGCTGAGAGTGCTAGAAAGGAGGTATGCAAGGACACATAAACCTGATCCTCTCTTCAAATTACTGCAAGTAATCATTTACAGGTTGTTTTGAATTTCCTATATGAACTAAAGAAATTAAATGCTCCATTTTCTTAAAATACAAAATAACCATCCATACCCTGAGTCCTCTATTTCAGGACTTCTCTTCAGTCTTCTCAAAAATTACTTTTCCCATCCAATTTTGCAATATTTCCCTGCATATACCTTTTTGTATACCCAACAATGGACCACTGTTCTCTACATCCTTTCAATGGAACACCCACCCCTTATGTTAACATGTTTCTAAATGAAGTTCTTTCCATTGGCTCTGGTAACTTTTCTTGGAGTCTTTTCTAATACTACCAATTGCTGACAAAATACCTCTGCTAAATTTAGCTATGTTTCTCTCTTAAAACTTACAATATTCCTGTTTAATTACAATTTTCTGTCTATATTTTAATATGTCTAACATGGCATAAATTAGTTAAATATAATAAAATAATAATAATAATAATAGCATCAGCCTTAAATACAATTCCAGCTAATATTTTCTTTAATTAAAATATAGTGACATATAACTTTGTGTAAATTAATTTAAGGCGTACAGCATGTAATTTGGTACATTTATATTGTAATGTTATTGCCCTTGTAGCAATAATAAGCTCCTCAATCACCTTAAACAATTATACTTTCCTTTCACTAGTAGGAGTCATTAAATTTGAGTCTCTTAGCAAGTTTGATGATTATAATACACTATTGTCTGTATTCATGATACTGTGTGTTCAATCTCTCAGGTCTTGGTGGAAATGTAAATTGGTTCAACTACTATAGACATAATGTGGAGGTTCCTCAAAAACTTAAAAATAGATCTACCATAAGACCAGCAATTCAGTTTCTGAGTGTATACCCAAAGGAAATGAAAACAGGATATCAAAGAAATAGCTGTATTCTCATTTATATTGCAGCATTATCTACAGTAGCCAGGACCTGGAAACAAGTCTTCTTCAACAAATGGATGGGTAAAAGAGATACAAGAATATCATTGAGCCATGAGAAATATGAACATCTTCCCATTTGTGACAACATGGAATGACCTTGAGAACATTATGCAAAGTGAAATAAATTGAGCAGAAAGAAAAGCTCTGAATGATATCACTTATATGTAGAATCTAAAAAAAGCCAAACTCATAAAAACAGAAAGTAAAATGGTGGTTACCAGAGAATGAGGGGTGGCAGAATAGGACAAATGCTGTTTAAGTGTATGAACCAGCTAATCTTTAGTGAATACATTATCCTGTGTATTTTGGGAAGTCTGGAAACTTTACTTATAAAGTTCTTACATAAGTGTTTATTTAATCATCCCAATAACCATTCACAATCAACAAATAAAGAAACTATAGTATGAAGAATTTAAATAACTTATAGAAGTGACATATAATTGTTTTGCCATTTTCTGTTAGAAATAATTTACAAGTTTTGCCCCCATTTAAAGGGGAGGATTGCATACGGTTGTGCATACCAAGATGTCGGGATCTGAGCCATGGTGGTGTCTCAGTGTCACAGTCCATCTTCTAGCTCCCAGTGATCCATGTCCTCCTTCCACAGAGGGAAAAAAAAATTATCTCCTCCCAAGGTCCCCAAGAGTCCATTCCATTAACTATCTGTTCTAAGTTCAGATATTCATCATCTGAGGAGATCCAGATGAGGATAAGTCCCCTGGTGAAGTTCTTCTCAATCTGTAACATTAAAGAGACCAATTGTCTGTTCCACACACATCCGCACGTGGTGGTGGAACCGTCAGGATAACAGGTGTCACCATGACTGCTCAAAAGGGTAACAATGGAGGTACACAGCATTCACCGGCCCATAGTGAATTGAAAATGGGGCCAGGGAAATGTTAGATGTTTCTTGATTCAATTTCTAAGCCTGGGAATAATTCTCCATGGCTCTCCCTCTAATTTCTGTGTTCTTTATTCTAGCTCCCAGTCACACTTCCTCTTCTGTGAAACTAGCATGCGTGGGTGGCTAAGTAGTTGTATCAGCCTGCTAACTGCCGGTGGAGTTTTCAGCCTCTTCGCATTTTCCACTCTCCCTGCTCCTTTCAGTCTGAGCTGGCAGTGTTTTTGCTGAAGTAATTTTCTCAAAAACTGTGTGGATCTTCAGTGGATTTCACAGAAATTTACTTCATTAGACAAAAGCTATATCCACAAATCCCTTCTAGATTCCTCTCTAGGACTGGAAGCTGAGAGGGACAGAAGCAAAGCCATTGTGGTTCCTAGAATCCCTATTGCTAGATTGGGAGAATCTGAGACAAAACCTCAGTTTCCCTGAAGGACCAGTTTTGTGACTAAATTCTTAATTGGTTTTTGAGGATTTAGAAAATGGTTGTATAGTCACATCCTCAGTGTTTTTGCCTACCAACTTTTATCTAAAGATCATCCTTTCCTGACAGTTCTTAGAAACGATCCCTTAATCTTAGCAGCTTTTTCATCTGGAAAAGCTCAGAATTTTCAAAAAATATAAAATTCTTTTTAGTAGTTCTTTCCTCAAATTATTTTTATCCTCTCACATTTTACTGTAACCAGAAAAAATAAATAAATAAACCAGGTGGCATTGCGAACGTTTTGCTTGGGAATTTCCCTAGCCAAATAACCAAGTTCATGCATACAATGTGTTTTACTTTCCACATAATAGCTGAAGAGAGCTTCCCTAAGCTCTCTGCTGGTACCTGGCAAAAATCCCCCTTACTCCACTTTCTAATAAAATGTTCTTCACTCTGCGCCATCACTGGCAATGCCCTCAAAGTTCTGATTTATAATTGTTCAAGGAAGTTTAGTCTTTACCATGTTTTTAAAAAATGTCCTACCCTCTGTCTAGTGTCCAATTCCAAAGCCACTCTTATAATGTAGTTATTCTCACTTCCAGATGCCAAAATCTGTAACTTTTGCTGCATAACAAATTGCCACAAGCTTAGCTATATAAAGTAACACATTTATTATCTGAGAGTATGTGAGGGTCAGAAACCCAAGGATAGCTGAGCTAAATTCTCTGTTTCAGGATCTCTCACAAACATCCATACAAGAGGTTGGCCGGGGCTGGGGACTCTTTTGAAGCTTGACTGTGGGAAAGATTTCCCATCAAACTCATGGGGTTGTAATGGGCAGAAGAATGAAATTGGAACCCTATCCTACACACGCACAGAAATGAACTCAAACCATCTGATTTAAAAATGAGTAGAGGTACTAGTTACTAAATAGACATTTTCCCAAAGAAGATTCACAAGTGGTCAACAGGTTCATGCAAAAACTACTCAATGTCACTAATTACTAGGGAGAAAAAATCAAAACCACAATGAGATATCACATCCCACTTGTTAGAATGGCTGTCATAAAAAAGACAAGAAACAATCGATATTGGCAAGGATGGGAAGGAGAGGGAATGTCTGTGCACTGTCGGTGGCAATGCAAATTTTTTCAGCCACTGTGGAAAATATTATGAAATTTGCTTTAAATATAAAAAATAGAGCTGCCTTTTTCCCGTTACTAGTACTTCTCTAAAAGCAGAAAGTGGACCAAAATCTCACACCTATTCAGTTTGTGATGTTTTTGAGTCTGGGTCTTAATTAGTAACATTTTACATTATCTGAATTTTATCTGGAACATAAAAAAAGAAGATAAAGTGATGCCTTTCCTGTGAGTCACTGATCCTAAAGCAAAAATAAAGGGGGAGAGGAATAGGGAGAAAAAAGCAGGGAGGGAAGAAGAGAAAGACAATGAAACAGACAGAAATACTCAATATTTCTGGCTCCCCAAATTTAGAAGAAGTAAAACTGAATTGTTTCTAATATTGAAACAAAAGGCAATTATCTTTAAAATTAAGCTATATTCTTGGGCCAACATAAATTTAAGTGTCTTTAATAGGTAACTGAGATACGTGAATCAGCCATTACCCCCCATATTCCGGAGCATTCTTATCTTTCATGCATCCATATTTTCTGTCACTTTTCCTCTTTACTTCTGGACCAGCTTCACAGCTCATTTGTTTTTAATACAGCCTAATTGGTTTTCTCCTTGACAAGTTCTGGGTACATGCTTTATATGCTAGAGTTTGAACAATGGAGCACATATCTCTGCCCAATAAGCCAAATTTATGGCAGAAAAGCTTAATTTTTAAACTCTCATAGACAAGGAAGACAATTTATCTTTTGCTTCCATTGAATTCATATCAGGGAAATCTGTTTGGGGTAAAATAAAACCTTTTCATAAATTACCCCTTGTTTTATTTTTATTATTATGAAAGTAATATCTGTTGTTAACAAGTAAAGGAGCAAATCATTTGTTATAAGTATGTGAAAACTATCCAACTAGACTATTGAAGAACATAGATGCTTACAGCTTCACCTTTTTCCCTGTTTATGTCACTTTTTTTAAAATGTCTTTATAATATTGTATTGATAAAGTTCTAACTTATTTAATTGAGTTGTAGAGCAAACTAATTTATTCTTTATTTTCTCAAAAACATCGCTTTCACATCTTACAACCACACCCACGTCATCAAGATACAGTGTCTTTTATTTATTAAACAAATGCCTAAGATAAAAGAAATATCAGTTTGAATACTAAACTAGAAAATTTAAATATATAAACTTACACTACATTATATACTATAGAATACTTAAGTATATAATGGTATAGTGATTATAAGAATCCTTAAAGACAACCATTTGCTTATTTAAGGGTAGGAATGCTCTTCCTATTAGCAAGTTGATTAGAGTCCTTCATATGTTAATTTTAGTGAACATTATATTTCAATTTAATAACAGAAAAATTATCCAAAAATAAAAAAGCAATAATTCATAAAATGAAAAATAAATTAATCCATGACTAGTAAATTAGTAATGAGTTTTTGCCACTGTCAACATTAATCTATAACCATTGAAATATGTGTATTTCAAAAATAATATGGTAATTGTAAGTACTTGTTTTTAATGTCTATCTTATCTCACATTACTCTAATAAAATAATAAGTCACTTCAGGTCATTTTGCTAATGCTACATGACATCCATGTCAAAGGGAAATTGTTCGTCACGCTACCTCAAGGCAGATCCTCAGCAGTGATGCTTTACTGCTGGTAATTTTATGGGTTTTTTCCTGCTGGTAATTGCATAAAATACCAAGAAAGAAAATGCCTCTAAGTAAAATACAATACATATCAACTCAAAGAATTACATCAAGAATGCTAACTTGCTGCTCTCCCAACATGGATAATAGCTTTGCTTACGGGGGTCGAAAGCAGCAATGGTATTCCATGTTGTTGAGAGGCCAGAGATTTTGAAACATGCTGCCTCATAAAAGAGAAACAGAAATGCTTTACTTACAAATAGAGCTGTATAGAAAAAGGGAAATAGAAATATGTAAACTAAAACATCACACCTTTTTACCTTTGCAATGGTATTTTTAAGTGCCATAGAAAATCATTATTATAGATTCAGACCTTATGGGAAACAGTTTAATTTTAGATTTAGATTAGACTAGTTTAACTTAATGTTTTATTGCCATGAACAATAGTAATTAATCAATGTTCTACCCTCTGGGGCAAGGAATGAAACAAATCCTCTATGTTGTAGGTCTAAGATAGTTGAAAGAGATATAGCAGAACTCTAATGGAAAGAACTAGTGCTCAGCTGGTGTGGGTCAGTGGTTGAGAGTCAATCTATGAACCAGGAGGTCAGGGTTCTATTCCCTGTCAGGGCATGTGCTTCCCTTGTGGGCTCGGTTCCGTGGGGGGTGGGCGGGCATGCAGGAGGCAGCCCATCAATGATTCTCTCTCATTGATGTTTCTATCTCTCTCTTCCTCTCCCTTCCTTGCTGAGGTCAATATATATATATATGGTTTACTAAGCAAATGAACAGTGAAAACTTTAAAAAAAAAAAAAAACAGAAGAAAGAACTAATTAAAAATTAGATATTGATCATGAGGGGATAGTGGAGATATAGGAATGCTCACAGGTGTGTCCTTCCTGGGAGACTAGGTTAATGGTAGAATGCAGTCACCTTTTTTAGAAAACTATACTAAAAATAGTCCCTACTCTTCAATTCTAGTTTATTTTACCATGAAGCCATATTTGCATAAGTGCCCAAATTATGTTTTTCATTACCAAGTGTTATAATTTTGTATTTATTCATGAATTATAAAGATATATATATACACAATCATATAATTTTTCTCATAGTATTCTGCCTGATATCCTCATTCAAATATTTTTCAATAAAATTCCTTTGTTTCAGTAACACAACTGTTAAGAAATAAAAGCTTTGATTTATTGGACCCATGTCAGGTTGCTAATATATTGTCACCATATCTGCTGTTTCAGTGTTTTTCCTTCCACTTGCAACCTTTAAAATCTTAATTATTAATACAATAAAAGTGTAAAGCTCTGTTTTGACTTCCATAGTACTAAATAGGGCCATGTGTCTCTTTGACCCCTATGAAGTCAGCATCTTCTAGTAGGTGGACATAGTTCTATAATGACCAAACACTAAGAGCTATAGTTTTAACAGGAAAGTTCTTGTTGGGATATCATAATGTAAGACAAACACCATACCCATTAGCACAGCTGCTAATTACTACACCTGATTCTATGAATCTCGCATAACATTGCTATAAATCAGAAAATCTTAGAATATTAGAATGAAAGAGATCTCTGAGGTCATCTCTGCCAACCAGTAATATCATAAAAACTGAGAAGGAAATAGTCAAGGGGGAAAAGATTAGAACATGAGCATCATCTAAGTCTAAGCCTCTATTTTTCAGAAAATTATACAGAGTCTAATGATTCTAAGTATTCTTCCTTACTTTTCTTGTTACCCTAGAGACAAAAACATGTCATAAGTCTTTTGGAAATTTCAATAGTAATTATATAATACCCTATGTGAAATATAAGCTCAGAGATATTGCTGATAATGTGTATTATAAAGAAGGTGATTTATATTGATATATATTTTTAATGTATTGATATTTAATTGATGCTGGTTCTGAGTTACACAGATCTAAACACTTTGTTGTCTCATGTGATATTCAATCGGCTACTGACACATGAATTCTGTCCCAAGCAAAGACGTGATCAACTGATCCTCATCATCAATTGTTTGTCAGATGCAGAATGCAACTTGCAAATGCTATTTACATGAATATGTAGGAAATGAAATAATTTGAACATTTTTCTAGCTTTTATTGGATGCCATATGCATGAAAATTGTTTGATTTTCTGTGTGGCAAATAGCAAAATCATTATATTTTCAACATTGTATTCTCCCCTGGTGCCCGTTTTATAGAAGTTTATCTTTGATATATTGGAGACAGTGTTTTTGTTTGTGTGTGTGTGTGTGTGTGTGTGTGTGTGTGTGTGTGAGTGTGTGTGTGTGTGTGTGTGTGTGTTTTGTTTGTTTTGTTTTGGCAAAAGCATGCTCTGTGATAAATTATGTCTTGTATTCATGCCAACAAGTAAATATTTCTTATTTTATATTATATTAAACTGAAATATTTTAAATGTAGTTTAATATTTTAAAGTGTCTTTCTGATTAGCAAAGTTGAGTCTACAATAACTATTTAGACCTTTAATGAGAATGTTGTCAAGTAAAAATATTTAAGTAATTCATAGAGCAGTTTCTGTTTGAATTTAGTTTCTACTTTTTCTTGTAACTTACTGCCTAAGGAAAGCACATATTTTACCAGCTTTATACAATACAAACCCAACACATAAATAACACTGACTGTATGTAGGACATATATAGCAAAGGGATAGTGGGTACATCACTCTTATTGTCAAGGGCATAGTATCTACAATTCATTTTTGCGAGTAACCACATCACTAGTTTTATACATGGTTATCATTGTTTATGAAGAGAAGTTCCCATATTTCTACAGACACTAAGCAGTCACAAATCCATGTAAATTGCTGTCATTAAGCATCATAACTCCTTTTTCTAAGTTCCACAAGAATGTAAGAGCTATTAGTAAAGTATTGTGACCTGGAAGATAATCATAGCAGAAATGTGAGGAAAATCTAGAACCTCTCATGATACCAAATGAAAAATGAAATAAAGGAAGGCAGCTCTGTCTAGGAAGATATTACAGGAATATCTTCCAAAGCCAGAGGAAAACCTTACTTAGTGCAGGAATGCCCACCTTCTTTGCCTGTAGGATGTTACACCTCTAGCTGAGTAATTTACTTCACTTTCTGGTGTGAAATTCCATTCATCACTTTGATTTATTAAAAACAACCTATTTGGGATCTATTGAGCAATATTGGTTGAGCTTTGGATGAAATCTGTAACAGCTACATATAATATACAACAGAGCATTTCACCCCAAAATATCAACTGCCCACAACTGTTGTTATCAGGACACACACACACACACACACACACACACACACACACACACACATAGAGTTATTCTAACTAGTATCACCAGATTCAAGAAAACATACATCTTAAAAACAGAAAGGATCTTGTATGAAAATTAACAAAAAACAAAAGATGTTATAAAATGTTTTAAAATGTATATTACCATATTTGCATTACAATAGCAATTTTAAATTTAGAAAACAAAGTTAATGGAAAAGAAGAATTTCATTTAAAAATGTAATAAAATTTTCCAAATCTGGAGAAAGGAGTCTTCAGGTTCTACAGATCTCATGTTACTGAGCAGTAAAAATTTTAAAAAAAAGATTCATACCAAGAGACATGTTGGTGAAATTTTGAGCAGTAATAGTAAAGAGGAAATCCTAAAATCTCCCAGCGTAAAGGCTTCAAGTGTGAGATATAAACTTCAAAACGACTTACTTTTAGATGCCATTTAATGCCATAAGAGTGGATAAGATCATCTAGAGATATTATAGAGAAAGAAGAACCGAGTCCGTGTTTGAGCTCTTAAATTCAGAGATTGAAAATATATAATATCAAAAATAAATTGTATAAAACAAACAATCCAAGGAAATTGCTAAGTAATGTAGAAAGTAAAACCAAAATTATATATTCAGTGTGTGTGTGTGTGTGTGAATATACAATTAAAGAATGATACATATATAAAAATATAAAGAAACATGCACACACACACACACATATACATATGTTACAGTAGCAATCAATATATATTGAAAGAAAGAATGAACAACCGGACAAAGCTAGTGATACCGAATTTTTGGACTGGAACCCGGATTCTTTGTCCGTTGGAGTCAAAGAATGAACCCACAGACAGAGGATAATATAGCAAAGGTGAAGATTTATTGAAGAACAAGTACAGACTCCCACATGGGGAGAAGGAAATGTTGTAATGTACCCCGAATCTCACAAAGGACACCTCAATCAAGAAGCCGAATTATGGAGTCATTTATTAAGGCCAGCAGCTTACGAGGGGGCAATCAGAACTCCAAATCTCGAAGCCCCGAAATGCTCACTAATGCTGGATTATATAAGCAGAATATCACAAAGGTATCAATTACATCTTTGGGTTTGGAATGAGTAACCTGGTTTGCACAAAGCAGTTACAGAAGCGAAATTGAGCAAGTTAGTTATCTATAAAGATTAACCCTTTGCACTCCCTTGCTTTTTTCTCGATTCCTTTATTCTAATGCTAACCGTGTCGAGTCACACTCGACATCCGAGTGCAAAAGGTTAAGTATAGTTTTGGGTCTTGGGACCACTGAGTCAACCGAAACACATTATCTGTAGCTACTGAGGCAATTTAGGGTAATTGTACTATCCTGGTTCCCAGGTACAGAAGAATGTGCTTTGATAACCACTAAGATCACAATCAATGGGATATTCAAACCACCATCCATGGAGTATTCAATCGATTGGGATAGCATACATAAGTTCAGAAAATCAAAATAACTTTTCTATTGTTTCAGCAAGCAAATAAGTACAGAACCCAAAACAGCAGGGTTAAAGTTAAATTTAAAACTGCAGTTTCTACCTGAGATGATTGCTACCATACTTCAGAAAGAGTCCCACAGAATGGACTCCCATGTGGGGAGGGGGAAAGGGTCCCACGGACTTCCTGTTTCCATGGTTTATAAAGGCTGCAGTTCCTGTGTCCTGATATCCCCTCTGATTGGTCAATATTCCCTTTCAAATTGGTTACTATAGTGATTCCTGAGGCCCTTCTCCCTCATAGTCCTTCCATTCCTTCTGGGCTTTCTTCTTCCTTCTTTATTTTGTAAATATAGACCTTTCTTGGCTACTTCCAGTTGCCTTGTCTTATGGAAATGTAACTGCACCTGGCTTCCTTGTGTTATGGAAATGTACCTTCTCCCAGTCCCTAGCCCTATGTTTTTCCATGGACCCCAATTCTGAAAAATCCCTAAGCCTGCCTATATTCCCCTAAAGTTCCTGTTTCACTAGTTTGACTGGATTATTGGGGATTACATTGGATCAAGTAATCACTGTGAAGTAATCAATTTTCATTTGTTTTACTCTTGTATGAACTTATCCTTTTCAAATAGTTTAAAGATTGTAATTCTTTTATTTGAAATAAATATAACTGTTTTCATTATTGCTTAGTTATAGCCACTAGAACTTCCAAAAATACACGATAAACATTGTGAAATTGTTAATCCTAATATTACTACCTGGTGAACATTTTGGCATAGATATGGCTTTATATATGTTTTCTATATTCCCCTGCAATCCTCAGCCTCATGTGACTGTTTCTGGCTAATGTACTCTGCAGATCTGACTTCTAACCAGAAGTGGTTAAAAGCCAGTTTCTCATCCCTCTCTTTCTCTGCCACTGAAACCTTAGAACTCTTGTTTTGAATTGGGTTCACCACTTAATAAATGCTTCATAATGGATAACAAACAACCTCCAACTCTTTGCTGTCTATAGATCACCAAAAATATAAAGACACAGATCAGTTGAGCACAAACGATGGGATAATGCATTCACTTTCTATTGCTGTGGCACAAATTTCCACAAATATGGATTGTATGGCAATTTATCATCTCACAGCTTTTGTGGGCCAGAAATTTAGGCACATCTTAAGTGCATGTGCTGTTTTATGTCTCACAAAGCTGTGCTCATAGTGCCGTACACAGAAATGAGATCTCATATGAAATCTCCACTAGGGAAGAATCTGCTCACCCAAGAACATGGTTGTTGGTATCGTTCTCTTCTTGCAGTTGTAGGATTCAGGGCAGTTTGCTTCTTCAAAGCCAGCAAGTGGGAAGAGAGAGAATCTAGCAAGGTGGGGGCTACACATCATATGCATGCAATCGTATAGACCTCATTACCTTTGCTGTAATCTACTTCTAAGAAGCAAGAGAAAGGTCTAGCCTATATCTAAGGGAAGGGACTTTCACAAAGGCATAGATACTTAAAGTCTAAAATTGGTCAGGTATGCAGTTGTCAGATTACTTAGCTGAAAGATGCTAGAAAATTGTAATAAAGATATTGTTGAAAGAATACCTAAATATTATATGAGGGAATCTATACATATAAGCAAGGAGGAAAACATAACATATGACACTGAACATCTATATAATAAAAGGCTAATATGCAAATTGACTGAACAGCGGAACGACTGGTCGCTATGATACACACTGACCACCAGGGGGCAGACACTCAATGCAGGAGCTGCCCGCTGGTGGTCAGTGCACTCCCACAGGGGGAGAGCTGCTCAGCCAGAAGTCAGTCTTATGGCTGACGAGTGCAGCAGTGGTGGCAGGAGCCTCTCTGGTCTCCGCAGCAGCGCTAAGAAACCCTCTGAGGGATGTCCACCTGCTGGCTTAAGCCAGCAGTCGGACATCCCCCTGAGGGGTCCAGGACTGTGAGAGAGTGCAGGCCGGTCTGAGGGACCCTCCCCACCCCCACAGTACATGAATATCATGCACCAGGCCTCTAGTAAGGAAGAAAGTTAATGAACAGAATGTCCTGATTTGTTCCATAACTAACATACTGGTAGCATTAAATTGAAATAGAAAAGTTGCCCATATTGCTTCATTTTTATCTACAAGAAAGTGATTCCTTTGTATTTGAATTTATCTCCGAGTAATTAAAGTCCAAGAATATGTTCCTGGGATCTGATGATTGAAGAAGAACGGAGAACATAATTGCTAAAAGGATAGAGAAGACTGGCTGCAATATGTCATAGGGATGTGTAAATCACTTAAACTCTCATACATTAGAGGGCAGAAAACAGTAAAATATATGACATCATTTTCACTGAAAGAAATACAGTGATTAGAGGTTAAAATAAAATACAGAGAGGAAATTGAAGGATCTGAATCTGATTTAAGAAAAGTTTAGTCAACTAGAAGAGAGAATACTTTATGTCTGGATTTTGGAGAAAAAGGGCTGACAATATAGGATTAAAGGAAATTTTAGAAAATCAAATCCCATATTTGTACATATGGCAGTTGTTGCAAAATTACTTAGAAAAATAAATATAAAGAAAATAAAACCTCAATAACAAGGTTATATTGTGCTTTTTCCCAACTAGGTAATCTAATTTCTCAAAATAACACTGAAAATACCACAGGGACTTAATAAAAAGAAATATATACAATCGATTTAACAAAGAAAACAATTCCAGACACCCTGTTACCAGGGTAAATACATGAGCCTGAATCCTGAATAAAAGGAAGTAAAGAAGATAGGAGAAAGCAAGGCAGGGATTACAAAACAGTTAACAAGATTACAGTGCTCCCTTGAGAGTTAATGCCCCCTAGGATGGATATTACTTTTGGTATTTCAAAGGTATGTTAACCTGGCTGCATAAAAACAATGGACAGGGCTGGCTTAAAGCCTTTCCCTAGAGAAGTTATAGTCCTGGGGCATGACTACCCACCAACACCTGCCCAGTTAGGAATTTATGATCGGATCACTCCATGAAGCTACTTTCCCTAGAACTCCTATTTTGTCCACAAGACAAAGAAAGTTCCATGGAAGGAGCAATATGGCCATTCAACTCTTGGGAGGGTCAGAGTGAGAAAAGACTTTCCAGTGGATATCGGGTTGGATTTTTTTTTTTTAAAGATGTGTGATTTAAGGGTGGAGAAAAGAGGAATTAAGATTCCAGAAAGAAGTAGTTGCAGAACTGTGAGTTGTGAAAAAGCATACTATGTTTAAAAAATGGTAGGAGCCATTTATCTGTTAGTGTGACTGTAAGAAAGAGTGGAAAATTGAGAGAGAAAAGAAATAAGTTTGTGAAAGTAGTTTGAAACAAATTTGTAAATACCTCAAGTATAAGAGACTATGAGGAAACAATGGACGTGGTCATAAATCTATAAAACAAGGTGTGTGTGTGTGTGTGTGTGTGTGTGTGTGTGTGTGTGTGTGTGTGTGTTTCAATCATTATAGCAGTGCTATGCAGTATAGATTAGATAAATGAGGGCCTAAAGCTGAGGGATTGAAGGTAATATAAAAAAATTAAACAGTTTTAATAGAACACTTCAACTTAAAATACACATATTAAGGTATTCATTTTTACTTGTGAATGACATCAATAAAGTATAGATTAAAATGAGATCCAATTGACTCTTTGGATAGTGAGTTTAATATGAAATCAGATTGGTTCTTTTACTCTATAGTACGGTGTTCTTTTCTCTTTGTCATAGAGCCTGTGTATATTTACTGCTTTCATATTGTAACCGTGTTGTATCTATCTATCTATCTATCTATCTATCTATCTATCTATCTATCTATCTATCTATCTAAACAGTACCGAATTTTAGAAGATAACCCAGTTATACACAATCTTTTCTCTTCTTACACAGCAGCATCAAAAATGTATTCAAATACTGAATGGCACTGATTCCAATTCATTATTACTGAAGCAAGCAGAAAATTGCTCTCAAGTAAATTTTGGTTTCTAATTCATGGTCATGGAAAAAAAAGTGTAATATAGTTCAGGATAATGAATACAAGTAAAGAAGTACATTTGAAATATGTTTTGTCTCACAATTGATATAGTTCTCCAAGGGAATTATTTTATATGAATTCATGACAATAACCACCTGCTCTAAATCTATGCGCTGAGCACTTGCACGATAGGAAAACTGATCACTGCTAACATCAGATCCTTTTCATGGAAGTGCACCAATGAACACACAGTCACGGCTCACTGGCTCCATTCCACATCTCTTATAAAACTGCATATAGCCTCAATAAAAACAGCAAGAGAATACAGAATGCATTTCATAAAATATTAAATATAATTTTATATATTTATTTGACTTAAATTTATTCTGAGTTATTACATCATCATTTAAATTAATACATAAAACCTTTTGCCTTTTCTAATTTCTTACATGATCACAAAATGTTTTATGATTTTAAAATCTTTCTATGATTATTTCAAAGTGATAACAACAATAAAAAATCTAGAGTAAAAGAACAATAACTTATTGGTATTGTTAATAAACATTAAACAAAATAAAAACAAAAATAATCAGAAAGCTTGTTAAATACACTTAAATGTGTCAGTAATACTGTTCATTCATTTAACAAGCAATTACTGAGTGTTACTTTTCTGGAAACTGTGCATTGAGCATTTTTTAAAACAATGTAAATACTTATTAGATGGATCAGAGAAAGCAATACACACAATAAAAAAAATCAGTATATTAGATGGTCATAAATGCTACAGAGATAGTGAAAGAAAATATAGGAGAATATGTTATGGATTGTGTGTGTGTGTGTGTGTGTGTGTGTGTGTGTGTGTGTGTGTGAGAGAGAGAGAGAGAGAGAGAGAGAGAGAGAGATGAAGGGAGGGCAAAAGAGCATTGAAATTACAAATAGGGAAGGCTTGACTAAGGTAGTAACCTATGGGTAAGACCTAAAAGTATAAAGATGAGCCTTGTGAAGTTTCAGTAAAGAGCAGACCAGGAAGAATACAGTAAATGCAAAGGTGCTAATATGAGAGGTTGCCTATAATAGCAAGAAACACTAAAACTCCAGTGTGGTTAGAAGAAAGTAAAGCAATGGTGTGCTAGTAAGATTACTCGAAAGGAAGAAGAAAGAAAGAAAGAAAGAAAGAGAGAGAGAGAGAGAGAGAGAGAGAGAGAGAAGGAAAGGAAGGAAGGAAGGAAGGAAGGAAGGAAGGAAGGAAGGAAGGAAAAGAAGGAAGGAAGGGAGGGAGGGAGGGAGGGAGGGAAGGAGGGAGGGAGGGAGGGAGGAAGGAAGGGGGAGAGAAAGAGAGAGAGAGAGAGAGAGAGAGAGAGAGAGAGAGAGAGAGAAAGGGAGAAAGAGAGAAAGAAAGAGAGAAAGAGAGAAAGAGAGAGAGGGAGAGGGAGGGAGGGAGGAAGAAAGAAAGAAAGAAAGAAAGAAGAAAGAAAGAAAAGAAAGAAAGAAAGAAAGAAAGAAAGAAAGAAAGAAAGAAAGAGAGAAAGAAAGAAAGAAAGGCAATGATTTTTCTATCTGTCAGTTTCTGTTGTGTAAATACACCATGATTGATTTCAAGCAATGACCATGATGTTATAGAGTGAGAAGTTTGAATGAGAGGCGCACTCAACAAGTTCTTGTAAGCTTGATCGAGTGCCCCCAGCACATCACTGAAGAGAATGGATCTGAGTCCAAGGTCGTTAGGGCCAGGGGGGCATGAGATAATGTAGCAGCTTTTTGCCATTAAATGATCTGATTTTTTCTTTATGTAAGACAAGAAATAATTGGTGGTTTAAAATTTGCTTGATTCACAAAGAATACAATATAAAAGTGTAATAATCATAAATACATAATTAGAGCTTATGAAATACCCCTTCCTTATCCTATATAATAAAAGCCTAATATGAGAAGTGTCTGACTGTTCATTCAACTGTTTGACCAGTTGCTATGACATGCACTGATCACCAGGGGGCAGACACCCGACTGATAGGTTAGCTTGCTGCTGGGGTCAGGCCAATCAGGACTGGGTGAGATGGGGCAGACATGCCCTGGACGAATTCGTGCACCAAGCTGGTTTCAGCCCGATCCCCCCAGGCCAGGCTGAGCGACCCCACTGGTGCATGAATCTGTACACCGGGCCTCTAGTCTATAGTAATAAAAGGGTAATATGCTAATTAGACAGAACATCTTCCAGACATCATTCCAGACGTCCTTCCTGACAAAGCCGGGGCCGGAGGGAAGCCGGCCAGGGCTTGGGTGCCTGCAGGCAGCCTGAGGAGGGAAGCAGCCCGGTTCCTGGGTGCCGGAAAGAAGCCGGTGCCAGAGGGAAGCCGGTGCCGGCAGCTGGGGGAAGGAAGGCCTAATCTTGCATGAATTTTTGTGCTTCGGGCCTCTAGTTAAATATAAAAGTGCTTGTGAAAATTAAAACAAATTTCAAACTTTAAAAATCACATGTAGAGCAAGATTAAAGAGTGAGTCACTCAGGAGATAATTTACAGAAGCTTCTAAGTATAAAACAGAGACTTTTATTTTACTTGTTCATTACTAATCACTCATGTTTTCATTGCCATATAACTTCCAGTCCACTATTTCACTGGATTCTCTTGACTAAGTCACCAAGCATCTCCTAAATCTCAAAAATCCAGGGGAAATTATATTCCCTACCTTTTCTAACTACTTTGTGATTTCATCACCTTGATTGCCTTATATCTCCTAATCTTTTCCCTAATTTTGCGCCTAACTTGTTAAGAAACTAGAACTTAATCATTCCAACTACTAAAAAGAAATGGTAATTATATAAAGTGATAAAGGTACTAATTATCACTACAATGCAATCTTATCGTTACTAATAAAAGGATAATATGCTAATTAGACCGGATAGACCGGACGTCCTTCCGGACAAAGCCACGGTAGAGGCGGCTGAGAGAGAGGCAGTTAGGGACGATCAGGCAGGCATGCAGAGTGGTTGGGGCCATCAGGCAGGCAGGTGAGCAGTTAGGAGCAGTTAGGAGCCAGTGGTCCCGGATTGAAGAGGGTGCAAGTCGGGCTGAGGGACCCCCCATGCATGAATTTTGTGCACCAGGCCTCTAGTTACAATATATAAATATTTCAAATTAACATGTTGTATACAATGTTACATGTCAAATGTATTTTAATAAAAATAAGTACATGACATAAAATATAATTTTGATTAGCAGACACCATCCTTTGGGATATGGCCCAATATTTTTTGTCTTAGCTGTTGTGCCTCTTCCATTCTTAGGAAATGGAACTACCTGCTTCCAAAAGGTAGTTTTTATTGACTTTTAAAAAAATCTAATCTCTTTATCTAGAGAATCATTGTTCCCTTACTTACATGGCTAATGATTTTCATTCCAGGCCAGATAATTTTCAAAATTCTGACAAAAACATATAAAATAAAGATGCTACAATTTAAAAGTGTTAATAGCAACAAGAAACTGAATAATGGCCCCCACAAGATTTGCATGTCCTAATCCCAGGGCCAGTGAATGTGTTACCACACAGGACAAAAGGGGCTCTGAGGATGTGACTAAGGAAGGACCTTGAGATCATCCTGGTTTATCCAAGTGGGTTCAGTGAAATCACAAAGGGAGTTCATAAGAGAGATAAAGGATGGTCAGAGTCAAGAAAAGACCTGAGGATGTTGACAGCAGTCGTAAGGAGAGAAGATGCTACACGATTGGCTTTGACTATGGCTGAAGAGGCTGTGAGCCAAGGAACAACGCGGTGACCTCTAAAAACTGCAAAAGGCAAAGACAAGAGTCTTGCCTCAGAGCCTCCAGAGGACACTAACCTTGCCAACACCTTGACTTTAGCCTAGTGCATTGGTCGGCAAACTGCAGCTCGAGAGCCACATGCGGCTCTTTGGCCCCTTGAGTGTGGCTCTTCCACAAAATACCACAGCCTGGGTGAGTCTATTTTAAAGAAGTGGCATTAGAAGAAGTTTAAGTTTAAAAATTTGGCTCTCAAAAGAAATTTCAATCGTTGTACTGTTGATATTTGGCTCTGTTGACTAATGAGTTTGCCGACCACTGGCCTAGTGACAATGATTTTGAACTTCTGACTTCCGAAGGATAGATGTGCCACTACGAAGTGGTCATTTGTTTAAGTAGCATTTGAAACAAGTACAATTTAAACGTTTTAGTTTTGAAATAAGAGAGCCTACTTACAAAATTAGAGAGACATACTTTTAATAATAAGCTGGCTTGGATGTGGGACGACTATAGGGATATGTTTGTGGACTTCTGGCTTTAGCTCTGAAATGAAGAAAAGCATAGAAGTCATCACTTCTATCCTCACAAAAAGAAAAAAGGCGAATAAACTAAAAATCAATACACTTTTTAAAAACCTATCAGATAACTGTAGTAACAGGGCAAGCTGCCACGTGTAATTTGGAGAGGGAGGTAAATACCCTGAATCACAGCTAAAGTCAGCTTGCTGGAAGTAGGAACTGCTAAAGTAATGGGAGGAACACTTAAAAGGCACTTTTGGTGAATTGCTGGAGGCTGAGCATAGATTAATTTGAGCGTTAGAACTCCTGAGGTCCCTTTCCTAGGATGCCCCCAAATGATCATGGGGTTTGCCTACAGGAACTGAACTAAATTCTGAAAGTAAATATTGCAAAAGAATTTCCTTGGGTTTCAGGCAAGAAAGGAACAAGTAACCAGTCTGAAATATGCCCAGAGTGTTCTTTATAACAAAAATCTGCCTCGGAGGGTAAACTATCAGAGCCTCATAAAACCAAAGAAAGGGACAATTAAATACTGCAGCCTGTTTCAGACTTTGATCCCACATAGAGGGAAAGAGAAAAAGAAACACTTCTGTAGGGCACATCCCCAGGACTCAAGGCCACTGAAAAAAAAGTTATAGAGTAACACATGCTTCCACCTTAGGAAACTACACAATGAAAAATGGGTCATATAAAAATATTCCAAATAGGTGAAATAAAATGTTAAAAATAAGTGTGTAAATATTCATAATTGAAAACAGGTAAACAATTGTGAAAAATTAATAAAACCAATTCTAGTTCTTTGAAAGATCAATAACATTTATAAATCTTTGCCAGGATAACCAAGAAATAAAAGAAGACACCAATTACTAATCCCAGAAATGAAAGAGGTGGTCCCATGGGCATTAAAACGATAATAAGGGAATATTATGAAAAACTCTATGGCTACAAATGTGATGACATAGATGAAATGGATCAATTCCTTAAAAGATACCAACTACCAAAACTCACATAAGGAGAAAAACATAAACTATTCTGGTACTGTAATGATGGCCATATATAATGCTATGAAGTTGTCAAAATTCATAGTTGCATAATACAAAAAGTGGAATTTGCTATAATCTATAACTCAAATTAGTAATAATATGTCAATTCTTGTTCATTAATTGTAACAAATACCCTATAGTCCTGCAAGGTGTAAATGATAGCTGGACTTGTGAGCGGTGAGTAATGGGAACCCTCTGTACTGTCTACTCTAACATTCTGTAAATCCAAAACTGTTTCGATGTAGTTAAAAACTCTTAATTTTTTTTCAAAAAAGTTATATTTTTGGATCCCCTTAAATTTGTCTTTTATTGTATTGAACAAAATTTCTACTAATCAATTAGTTGATGGTATCATTGCCAGAATTTTGGTGGCAGAAAACTTTTTCCTATTTTAATATACATATTAAACCAATGCCATTTTTTATTTTTTAAATGTCTTATTATTAAAATGTTGGTATACTTTTGGCTTTCTCTATTTCCTGTTTTTCAATTTTTTATTCTAGAAATGTAAAATCTTAGCCTTTGTGTAACAGGAACTCTTTTGCTCAGTGTGTTTACACTCATGTAATTCTGGCTACTATTTCCTAGAAAAAAACAAAGGAAATGAGTCTAAGTACTAATTCCAGAAATGTATTTGGTGAACGTTATTGGCCTGATTTGTGACAAGAGGATTTTGGTTAGGCCCACAGGACTTAATTCAGATGGCAGATTTTCAATCACTTGTGGTGGGCTGAAGCGTCTGACCAGATTTCTAAACAAGGCATTGTCCTCCAGAGAGGCAGGCACGCTCACTGCTCCTTCGGGGAATTATCTTTTGAAGTAGATGTGGCAGCAGCACTGAGGTAAAGAATTTAATGGAGGAAATGAGGCCACAATGGGAAAAGTGGAAACAGAAAAATGCTCTCCAGCATCAAGAGCTAAGCCACAATTGGAATTAAACAGAGAATAGAAGTGCTGGATACCTTTGGACCAACTTTTTCTCCTGTAAGCATCAGTGGCAATAGGACAGTCAATCTTAATTAAAGGACTTTTGCAATAGTAAAAAATGTGGAAATCTAAATATTGTTTAAAAGTTTAAAGGCAAGAATCATTGGCAAATGAACCTACGCTGAATGCAGCTCTGCAGTTAAGAATGTAACATCAGCTATAAGCTCTCCTAAAGCATGCCTGACACTAGCATACCCAAGGTTAATGAGCTATAAATATGTAGACAGTATTTATTGTCTATGTAAATACAGTCTTAAACCTTTTAACAACCCATTTATACCATTTATTTTTGTTTGAAAATAAACTCCATCTGAAAGTCCTTCAAACCAACAGCATGCACCTGGTGCAGCTGCCATTTCCATCATTTTAGACAAGGATGGAAAGCAGGAGCCTCTTCACCAACCACTGATCTAGGCGTGGCAAGCCCATAACGGGGGACTTTGGGTGCATGGAGTGACTTCACTCATGATTTCTAATTAGACATTCTCCAGGGACCAAAGGTGAGCATTGCAATAGGCTCTGGAGAAATTAAAATGTAAAATTAGAGCTATAGCATGTGACTCTGACAAGAAATTGACAATAAGAAAAAATTCAGAGAATCCAAATAATCATATTTTCTTTAAGCTATCAAAGAGGCAAATTTAAATTGCCCCAAATCCAGTAAAAGAAAAGGCTTGCAGGAGAGACCAATGCAGGCTCTGTCTCCACTCCAGAGTCCACAGTGAGAACCACTGTCTGGAGCCATGCAAATAGGTGAGAAGTCAAAAGAACTGTCAACAAACTGCTGAAGGCTGTCAGTAGAGTTAAAGGCACA
Source organism: Eptesicus fuscus (assembly GCF_027574615.1). Classification (NCBI taxonomy): domain Eukaryota; kingdom Metazoa; phylum Chordata; class Mammalia; order Chiroptera; family Vespertilionidae; genus Eptesicus; species Eptesicus fuscus. The sequence continues at coordinate 98,933,336 of NC_072476.1, read as the reverse complement.
TGCACCAGCATATAATGTGTGAGATATTCACATATAAAAAGTACAAAAAGTCTTAAACACTGTTTAAAAAGCTTTGTTTTCATTATTTCCTCACATTATACATAAATTATGGGCCATATAGTCACTGAAATACAAAATATATTGCAATATCTGACTTAAATATATTGTTATTGGTGTACATGGAAATCACCCTGGGCAATTAAAATATTGCCTTCTTTCATAGGGAATAATGATTTTAATATTCATTAGTATCAGTTCAACTTATTTTAAATATTTTTATTTATTTTTTACAGAGAGGAAGAGATAGGGATAGAGAGTTAGAAACATCAATGAGAGAGAAACATCGATCAGCTGCCTCTTGCACACCTCCAACTGGGGATGTGCCCGCAACCACGGTACATGCCCTTGACCGGAATCGAACCTGGGACCTTTCAGTCTGCAGGCTGACGCTCTATCCACTGGGCCAAACCGGTTTTGGCAGTTCAACTTATTTTAATATGACCCTAAATTTTTTGATGGGAATAATGATCCAAATCTGAATACTCATTATTTTTTATGTCATTTAATTTTATTTTCATAGATATACACATAGGTAATTACATCAACAAAATGGTCAACCTGGAAAACCTATTGCTTCAATATTAGTGAGACCTAACATTAAAGAGAATTGTGAGAGAACCTAAATGTCAAGCTGATAAAAGATAGCCACTTAAGGGCCTATTAAGCAAGAGAGAAAGTTCTAAGATGAAATAAAAATAATGTACAAAAAAGCAGGATCTTTGTGCACCATCAACGTAGGGCATCATCTTCCAGAGGGTCTGAACCCTGAGGCCTAGGTTAATGCAGAGGGGGAAAGACATAGAATACACACACATAAATTTGATTTGCTACATAATCTAAATTGAATTTACAATGAAACGTATTTTACAATGTCGAATCCTGATGTTGTGGGTTGAACTGTGTCCCACCGAAGGATGTTGAAGTTCTAAGCCCCAGCACCTGCAAATGTGATATCACTGGAAAACAAGATTATCTGCTGATGGAAAACGAAAGATGAGGTCATCAGGATGAGCCCTAATCTGTAGGATCACAGGGTCCTCATAAAAGGGAAATTTTGAACATATGGAAGAAAGAAGGAAAACACCACCTACAAGCCAAGGAACACTCAACGCTACTAGAAGCTAAGAAAGAAGCATGGGACAGATTGTCTATCACAGCCCTGAGAAGAAATCAACCCTGTTGACAGCTCGATTTCAGACTTCCGGCCTCCAGAACTGTGAGACTATAAATTTCCATTGTCTCAGCCACCTATTCTGGAGTACTTTTTTTACAGCAGCCCTAGGACACTAATAACTCTGAGAGGAAAACACTGTGAAGTAGAAGCTTGAAATGCATTTTGGCTGCATGCAACAGAATATCTAAATGGCTTTAATTTATTATGCTTGCTTTAAAAAAAAATGTTTGGAAGGACAGCGGCAACTGAACACTGTGCCGTAACTCACATAAGGAATCCAAGGTCAAAATACTTCTGTTTTTATACTCTACCGGTTTTATTATGGAGACGGTCAAACTTTTGATGCTATAGATGTGGCCAAACGGGCAGAAGGTTTGGATATTGACACAAACCACAGTTATCTCTTCTATCTAGAACTGCTGGGTTTCCTCAGAAACTTTCAGTAAAATATATTTATGAATCATTGTCTACAACTCTGTCATATGATCTATCTACTAAGGAGGTGAGAAAGCAAGTATTTAGGTATTTTAGTCTCTAACGTGGAGCCAGGCCTAAGAGAAGTAGCTTGGAAATAGAGTTTCTACTTTGCTGCACACATTGCTTCACCTGTTATTTAAAGATTTTCATTAAAAATATCTTATTTATATAAAGTGAAATTTACCTTCATCTTATATTGATGAATTTTATTCATATTGCTTTGGTATTAATTTTTAAGAAAAGGGATACCAATCGAAAGCTTTCCCAAATATTCTATAATTTATTAAGACATGAATTTAGCAGAAACCGGTTTGGCTCAGTGGATAAGAGCGTCGACCTGTGGACTGACGGGTCCTGGGTTCAATTCTGGTCAAGGGCATGTACTTTGGTTGCGGGCACATCCCCAGTGGGGAGTGTGCAGGAGGCAGCTGATCGATGTTTCTCTCTCATCGATGTTTCTGACTATCCCTCTCCCTTCCTCTCTGTAAAAAAATCAATAAAATATATTTTTTTAAAAAAGACATGAATTTAGTCTGTAAGCATATTATGTGGATTTTAATTTTTAAGGCTCTATATCAGTCTGTATCATTTGATCTAGAACATTAATGATTATTCTAAACATGTGTACCACCTATGCCTAACTGCAAATGTACCCAACTTGTCAGTACACTCTCTGGAATAACAAATAATATCTCAATGATGTCAAAATACCTGTTTATTTTGTAGGAAATGAGAACACATGCTGTTTAAATAACTTTTAAAATCAGTAATGCACTGAAATAAAACATAGCTTTAAAAATCAAAAAATAAAGGCAAAAATATGGTGATACCATTTATATGTGGAATTTAAACAACTGAGCTCATAGGAACAGAAGAATGATAATTACCGGGGATTGGAAAGTGGAGGGAAATGGAAGATAGGACTAAAGCAGGGGTGGGGAACCATTTTTCTGCCAAGGTCCATTTGGATATTTACAACAGCATTCATAGGCCATACAAAATTATCAACTTAAGCATTTGCCTGCTACCCCAGCCAGTGTTGTTCAGTGGTTGAGTGTCAACCTATGAACCAAGAGGTAACCAGTTCCATTCCCAGTCAGGGTGCATGCCCAGGTTGTGGGCTCGATCCCCATTAGAGGGCACATGGGAGGCAGCTGATTGATGTTTTTATCTCTCCCTTCCCCTCTCTCTAAAAAATAAACATACAAATAAATAAATAAATAAAAAACATATTTTAAAAATTAGCCTGCTATAGTTGGTCAAACATTTAATTAACTCACCCCTAATGCCTTGGCAGGGCCAGACCAAATAGTTTTGAGGGCTTTATACCATTCACAGGCCGAACATTCCCCACCCCTGGACTAAAGAATACAAACTCCAGTTATAAAATGAAGAAGTTCTGGGGAATCTAATAGTGATTATAGGTAATAAAACTCTCTTATCTACTTGAAATTGCTAAGAGAGTAGATGTTAATATTCTCATCACCAAAAAGAAATGGAGATTAGGTGATGTGATGCAGATGTTAGCTAATGTTATAGTAGTAATCATTTTGTAATATGCAAGTATAGAAAATCAACATGCTGTACACCTTAAATGTGTACAATGTTATATGTCAATTATATCTCAATAAAGCTTGGAGAAAAATAAAACCAATTGAATCAACATTTTTCAAGCGTTTGGGAAATATATCAAATCGTTAATTGTATAAATGCCTATGGTAAAAAATATATATGATCCTGGTCTAAAATATTTTATTTCAACTCTGTGTATGTCAGGAAAAAGTATAGATGTATTCACTAGTTCTCCTATTATTTTCCTTCAGAAACTGAATTATAAAGAAAATGTTAACAATGCCTTCTCTTCCATACAATTGAAATTGCTTTTGATTTTCATCTCTTCAGCCATTTCTTTTTTTACAACTAGCCACAATGAACAGTATTTTATCTTTATTCCTTTCAGTTCCACTTTCTTCAGCCATTGAAATTTTATTGTTTGTTTGTTTTTTACCTATAAACTCAGACATAAAGGGAGATGTATTTTATTGAATTTATATTCAGAGTGGCTAAGAGGCTGCTGGAAATTCTGAAGGGATGATAATTTGGACTATGTAATGACATACTGATTTTGCTTAAGGAAGAAGGAAATTCCACCCACCCTACACTTGTCATCATAATGCATATTAAAGAAAACTTTGCTTTATAACTCTTCAAATACAAATGACTCTGCACATGAGCCACAAAATCTAGGAGAAAGAAATATTGGTCTCAAGTCACAAGGAAATCAACAGTATAATACTGAAAGCTACTTTTACATGAAATCCACAGTCAAACTAAAAATATCTCTCTCTAGAATTTTGTCTAATCATGTCCCCTGTGAACATGATGATGTGTATTGCAATTCCTTCTCAGTGGCATCGAAAAAAACACACAGTTGTTATTCTTATTTTCTGTCATAATATAAAAATTGAATTCTACTTGTGGTTCTAATGCATTGCCCTTTATTTTGAAATACATAATTTAAAAATGTCTAACACATTGCTTAATTTTTCTTTAAGCAAGTCTGTTCATA